>NC_136877.1:47022499-47057499 GCF_949152265.1 Phoxinus phoxinus
CTCCAGTGAAGAACACACACAGTCAGAAGACAGGAGAGGAACAGTGTTATCAACGGAGACTGGGACATCTGCAGTTGTATTCAAAGCGTGCAAACCTTCCCTGTCCTCCGTGGCGTCTGACTGCGCCGCTGTAGTGATAAGTGTTGTCTGGTGTGTGTGTGTGTGTGTGTGTGTGTACTTGGACCTCTAAGTTCTCTCTCTTTATGAAATCCTCCTGAACAATTAAGTAAACTTAAAATATGTGAGGAACAACAAATACGGGTTTGTGTGTTAAGGAAGACCAGATGCATATCGTTCAAAATCATTTATCTGGTCACACTTTAGATTAGGGCCCAATTCTCACTATTAACTACGAGTTTTGCCTCAAAAAACTCCTAATTACTGCTTATTAATCTTTAGTTGTTAAGTTGAGTAGGATTAAGGGATGTAGAATACAGTCATGCAGAATAAGGCATTAATATGTGCTTTATGGCCCGGTTTCACAGACAGGGCTTAGATTAAGCCAGGATTAGGCCTTAGTTCAGTTAGGCCATTTAAGTAGCTTTATAAACGTGCCTTAGGAGAAACACTGGTGTGCATCTTGAGACATGTTTTAAGATATGTCAGTGCGAGATGCTTTCAGTTAAAACAGCTCAAACATGTATTTTAGTCTAGGCTTAAGCCTTGTGTGTGAAACCGGGGGAATAAATACTAATAAACAGCCAAAATCTTAGCAATATGCATGCTGATAAGCCTAGTTAAATTGGACCTAAAGTTAAACTAAAGTTTACCATATATTCTATTCAGCAATAAAGCATCAAAATCGCAGTTAATAAATTAGTTTTAAGTAAATTATGTTCTTTTGAACTTTCTATTCATCAAAGAATCCTGAAAACAAGTATCAAGTTTTCCACAAAAATATTAAGCATTATAACTTTTTCCAACATTGATTAATAATAAGAGCAGCAAATCAGAATGATTTCTGAAGGATCATGTGACACTGAAGACTGGAGTAATGATGCTGAAAATACATCTTAGATCACAGGAATATATTACACATTAAAATATATCAAAATAGACATTTTTTATTGTAATAATATTTCACAAGATTACTGTTTTTATATGATCAAATAAACAGCCAAAATATCAAAATAGAACATTTTAATTTTAATAATAATTCACAATATTACTGTTTTTATACGATCAAATAAATGCAGCTTTGATGAGCAGTAAAAATTCTTTGATAACGTAAAAAATGTACTGACCTCAAACTTTTAAAGTGTATATATTTATTTGATAAATCTGCCCCCCAATCCTCTCAAGTAATCAGTTGATTTTTCAGTGGAGTGCTTGAGTGGACAAAAATGCCCTGGCGTGTGTGTGTGTGTGTGTGTGTGTGTGTGTGTGTGTGTGTGTGTGTGTGTGTGTGTGTGTGTGTGTGTGTGTGTGTGTGTGTGTGTGTGTGTGTGTGTGTGTGTGTGTGTGTGTGTGTGTGTGTGTGTGTGTGTGTGTGTGTGTGTGTGTGTGTGTGTGTGTGTGTGTGTGTGTGTGTGTGTGTGTGTGTGTGTGTGTGTGTGTGTGTGTGTGTGTGTGTGTGTGTGTGTGTGAAGGTGTGACAGTTTGTAAGTGTCAGTTAGGAGGCCTGGGGTTTGACGTGACCTACTTACAGAGTGTGAGAGATGGTCAACGGATCACGACCCTGAAGGCTTCCTGCCTCTCACACACACACACACACACACACACACACACACACACACACACACACACACACACACACACAGTTGGTGACAGCACTAGGCCTAACGAGAACACACAACCCTCCCACGACTCCTCACACACTTCTCCTAGAAGAATCCGTCATGTTAGGAAACATAAACCAGTCCCGCCAGCCGCGCTGTTTCCTGCTATTGTCATCGATCGCTTTTTGGATGGACAAAACAAATCACGGAGACTACAATTACTACCGTCAACAGTTGCAATCAGCGCTGAGTCGGTTCCCTTATCCAAACATGAACAATCTGCCATCGCTTTATCATCCTCACGCGTTTCAAAACACACATGACTTTCTGTCTTCATGGAGACATCCCAGGCGAGGCTTAAGTCTAGTCCCAGACTAACATGCACGTTTGAGCCGGTTTAACTGAGAGCATCTCGCACTGACATATCTTAAAATATGTCTCAAAATGCACATCGGCACGTTTATAAAGCTACTTAATTGAACTAAGGCCTAATCCTGGCTTAATCTAAACCCTGTCTGTGAAACCAGGCCTTAGTATATTATAGAAAGCACCATATCGGTTATCAGCCAATATTAGAGTTTATTTGGATATATTCAGTCATTTATTTGAGTTTTTAGTGTTTTATTTTTAATGTTCTGTTTGTTTTTCATAATTATTTTATACTTTTGATATAATATTATGCAATTTTTAAGATATATTAACACCATGCTGTTTTTCATTTAATAATATATGATATTATTCATATTTAATTTTTGGTTTCTCAGGATCAGCCTGAATTTTTATATCGATGCATTCCTACTCTTTTTTTTTTCGTCTTCTTCAGAATTGGCTTTGAGACTGTTAAACATAAACGTATGGCAAAAACTCAATTTCTTCACACAACTTGTGTGCTATATATTTAAAAAAGAGCTGTATATCTGTTCTGCTGTAGCTCTCGAATCTCATTCAGTCGCACCAGGTTTGTCAATAATGAGAACAAATCACATTTAATGCAATTGTCGTCAAATCTGGTGTCGTGTATCTTGTTGACATGTGAGGTTTGAGTTGAGCCTGACGGGAGAACCGGATTTCACCGAGTACAACATGTTCCTAGATCAACATCTCTGTGGATCCTGGAACAACATTCCAATCAACCAATCAGAGTTGAGGGACAAGTTTACAGTTCATGTCAAGTTTAGGTTAGAAACCAGGGTTAGGTGCTTTAGTGTTATTCCTATCATTCCCCTCTGGTTTTAGGGATAAGTTATGGGTAAGGATAGGGATAGGACTACATTTTCAGACAGGAATGTTGTTCCAGGATCAACAAAATATGTTCAATCAAGGAATATGTCTTACTTGGCAAAATCAGGATGATTTGAGAAGGACAGATTTTCAGTGGATTATTGCTTAATTTTTCCACAAGCTGTATGAATCCTTGTCTGATACTTTTATTTAGCTTATTTAAAGTTTGCCAGCCCTTCATTGAACGGTAAAGAACGGTTTCAACATTTCTCATTCTCCGCTTCACGGAAGAAAGAAAGTGATACCGGTTAGAAACAACATTTCATTTTTGGGTGAACTTCCTTTTAAAGTTCAAACGTTTATGCATCACTTGACTATAATATCGGATGACACGGCCATTGTTGTTTGAGTTTCCTCAACAGTGTGAGAAGCGCTAAGCGTTCGAGTGTTTGTTAGTGTGTGTGTGTGTGTGTGTGTGTGTTTCAGGGTGATCCCTGTATTCATGAGCAGTTTGGCCCCCGGTGCTGATGCCATGTTTTAATATCGCTTCAGTATTTCAGCTGCGTTTCCTATAATTCAGCCCAGCCTTGAGATGCACTTCTGAGTGCAGTCGGCTTTGAGTTTCACCCCTTTTTTCCTCCGCTCTTTCTCTCGCGCTCTCTTTCTGCAGAAAAGCTTTAACGCATACGTCTGTTTAAAAAATGTTATAGCTTAGAGCGCTGGATCAAATCCAACTTCAGGGGTTAAATTTCCTTGGAGGCCAGACTCTCTCTCTCTCTCTCTCTCTCTCTCTCTCTCTCTCTCTCTCTCTCTCTCTCTCTCTCTCTCTCTCTCTCTCTCTCTCTCTCTCTCTCAGTAGCGTTTCGCTGGCTTTTCTTGAGTCTCTCCCTCTCCTCCCCTCAGAACAAAAGAGGTCTCCATTGCGCTTCGCTGAAAGACCTCAAACAGACACACACACACACACACACACACACACACACACACACAAACCTCTTAACACATATACTCCCGATTAAACAGTGAATCATTCGCCAAAAATTATGCCTCGCTGAACACCCCCCGCTTCCACCTTCACTCTCGCTTTCTATTAATTTTCCTGTCTCTTAATCCACCCGCTCTATCATGTTACACATGTTTGGACAGACTTTGTGTGTGTGTGTGTGCTGGGTTTAAATAGTCGCTTGTGTTTTACTTTTAAATAGTTGCTTCTGTGTTTTTTTTTTCCTAAGCGGGTGGTTTGACGGGTTTGTGCCAGTCCGAACACCTCTCTCACACACACACACACACACACACACACACACACACACACACACACACACACACACACACACACACACACACACACACACACACACACACACACACACACACACACATGCTCTTCACGTGTTTCTGTGTTAAATATTTTTTGTGAATTTGATTATGCTATCAGTCCTTTTAAGGAAAGTTGGTCAAAACTCAATATATCTGAACCATATTGAATACTGGCCAATATTAGACGCTCATTTAAAGTAAATCTTTAAAAACTCTAATAAAAATGTTTAGGGTGTTGTTTAACACATTTTCTATTTTTATTAGTAATCATACTTAATAATATTGTGATGCATAAGTAGACTTATAAAACATTTTTTTTTATTATTATTATTTTTTTTATTATTATTGTTTTATTATATTTTGTATTATATATATATAATTTTTTTTTTACCATATTGAATATCAGCTGATGTTAGACCCTAACTTAAAGTTAATCTTTAAAAACTTTTAATAAAACTGTTTAGGTTTATTAAATTTTTATTATTAAGTTTATTTTACTTTATTTTGAACCCCCCCAAACCAGTACAGAAAATCCAACCAAAAAAATGTGTGAGTGACCATGTGACAGAGTGACTCAGTGCTGTACAGCTGGACCACGAGAAAATCAATCCTCCTTTACCTTTCCTTTACCCCCGTCCTTCTGCACTGTTCTTTCTGTCTCTCTCTCTTTCCCTTATTTCAGTAGTGTGTGTTTCCCCGCATCTCTCTCTCTCTCTCTCTCTCTCTCTCTCTCTGTTGGAGTTCGGCTGCAGTGTAACTCCAAAGCCACGGGAGGGAGAACAGATGGAGAGGTTTTTCTTTCTGTCCGGCTACCTAAAGAAAGGACGGTTAAAAATGCCAAGGCGAGAGAGCGTGGGGGTTTGTAGGGTGGCGGAGACAAAGACTCCCCTAGCTCTTTACTGCACTGTGTGTGTGTGTGTGTGTGTGTGTGTGTGTGTGTGTGTGTGTGTGTGTGTGTGTGTGTGTGTGTGTGTGTGTGTGTGTGTGTGTGTGTGTGTGTGTGTGTGTGTGTGTGTGTGTGTGTGTGTGTGTGTGTGTGTGTGTGTGTGTGTGTGTGTGTGTGTGTGTGTGTGTGTGTGTGTGAGTGATTTAGATCCATGCTGAATAATTTGATTTGTTTTAGTTTTCAGATTTATGAAGGCCATTTTTGACTGTGTTTTCAGTTTGTTTGTGTATGAATTCATGATATCTGACTCCTGTAGAGGTTGTTTGGTAGCCAATATTTCCTCTCCTTCAAAACAACACACACACTCAAACGTATAACCTACCATACTTTACTGGCACAACAAGTACCCGTGTGCTTGAGTACTAAGAAGTGACAGCAGTTACCAATCATAAAAACAAGAAAAGAAAATGTTGCTGGTGTTAGGAAGGTATGCATGTGTCTGATTGGTTAGTCAGGACAGCGACTGTAAACAAATACTGTATTCTGTGATTAGTGCACAAAGACACGTAATCAGTGTGTGTGTGTGTGTGTGTGTGTGTGTGTGTACTGTAAATTTGAGAATGGATTGCCCCATCTGCGTACATGCTCTCAAACACACTCAGACCTGCACGCTTACAATGAGCTGGACCGTGTGTGTCTCGCTTTCATACAGTGCAACACACACTATCAATTACTTCTTTGCCTGGCATTCCTGAGTTTTCATTTGTGCATGTATTCCTACCCACCTGGTTCATGTTAGTCTCTCACTCTCTCTCTCTCTCTTTCCATGAATAAGTGCCCAGATCTGCGCGCGCTGAATGGGGTTTGATAGGCATCGTCAGGCAGCGGCGTTCCCTGTATCTGTCTCTCGCAACTCAGCAGGAGCCGGGATATTGAGTTTCGCTCGGGTTCGGAAGTGAAATGGGGTGCAGATGAAACTGGTCTGTCCTCACCCTCTCCCTCCCTCACATCTCAGGCCGCAGGGCGCTGCCGTCTCTCTTCTGAGGGAAATATCACATCATGAAGGAAAACAGAGCCGCGCTCTCCCCCAGTCCCTGCAGTGCAGATCATTTATTTATTCTTCACATCGGAATGGGAGCGCAGACAGAAAAAGACAAGATCAGATTCATAAAGTCCTTCTGTAAGATGTTGAAATGTGATCGTTTGGAGTGTAACTATTTTTTAAGTGTTGAATGTGGGTGTTTTTTTTTGTGTGGTCATTTTCGTGTCTTGAATTTTAAAAGTTAAGATTTGTGGCAATATTGGAGAATGCATTATGTATTTGATGCAAGTCAAAATGAGGCTGTGAGAGATTCAATTAAAGCGAGTTAATGCGTTGTAATGTCTTAAAGGTACAGTTCACCCACAATTGAAACTTTTTAAAACAATTCGCAGACCTTTGAAGCTCTTTTCAGTGACTACCAAAATGGACAACAACAAAACAAGTCATACAACTTCGAGTCTTCTCGAAGTCACAATTGAAATGTACAGTGAAAATGTCTGATTCAGTTTCAAAATGTATTCATCTTTGGGTGAACTGTGTCTTTAAGATCCTGCTTGACAAGTTTTTTTTTGTCAATCAAAACAATGTATTTCTCTGTTCTCTAATGATTGACACGATGATACGCTAAAGTATGACATGTTGACTTTTTGTCCCCATCATATTTGTCAACTTAAGCCCCAAAGTATACTTAAGTTTTAATTTGAATGCTTGCTTATACATACAGCCGAACACATAGGCACTTCAGATACTTAACGACTAAAAACACCATATTATTCATGCCAGGCCAGTAGTTGGCGATATCACTTTCACTTTGTAAAGAAACACTACATAGACTGAACACGTAATACTCATGCGCATGATGCCACCGTTTTCACAAATTCAAGTTTTTGTAGTTTACACAGAGACGACAACGTATCATTTTCAAAAACGTACAATTTTACAAGTTTGCATTTTCAGGCCAATACGCATACAAAGTTTTCAGTTTTTAGTTTAAAAACTGTGTTGTGTAAACGGCCCCTTAATTTGATAAAGTGCCTGCACTATAAAATATTCTTCATACAATTTCTTCATACTCATCTAAGGTTTCTCTTTTAACCCCCTCACTCACACAAGTGCTCATAAATGCGAATGTCTGGTTTTCTATCTGTTTACTTTTTCAGTGTTGCCACCGTGTAGACAAACAAATTAGTGCAAAAAAATGACGTATGGACTATGACGAAGTTAATGTAATGCACACTTTACACAGGGCCTAAAACTTGCCACACCTGTCATTGGCCAGAAAATGTACCGGCTATAAATATTTTTTACCAGCCATTAAAGATTAATCCTTATTAAAGTTACAAAAGTTATTAAGTCAAGTGATTTTTCTTTGTCTTTTGTTGTTTTGATAAAAATTGTAAAATGATTAGGCTGCTGTCACTTTAAGAGCTAATGCACGGATCCAATACACATGCGTTTTCTTTCTCAACTGTTTCCGTTCACTTAAGACATGACTGACTGTGTTCACGAGGATACATGCCAAGATTGGCATTTTGACATAATTTTCTATGTTCAAGCGCAAGAAGACGTGAAAGAGAATTCAATTCGGTATCCGTGCGCTGTCTGAGATGCAGATTTCACAAAACTTCCCACACAGTAAGAAACGAACGAGTTCCCTTTCGTGTCTTCTTGCTCTTTCGTGACGTCGTTCACATTTGTTCATGTTCGCACAACATTGCATTGTTAGAATTCATGAAAACGTTACCGGCCAACTGGCGATTGACACCATTTCATATACTGGTCGACACCTAGTTTAACTCGCATTTGGCTCTTGGCGAGTGTTAATTTTAGGCCCTGACTATATGCAATATGCATACATTAAAATAATTAAGTATTCTTTGGGCTTCAGGCATCTATAAATCAACATTTGCTAGAAATTGCTGCTAAAGTTATATAAAATGTTGTGGTTGTCTTGGCTCCCTACATGGGTTTGACAGTCAGTCAAACTGAGCAAATGTGTCTTTAAAAGCAAACATAATTATGTCAACACGCTGAAAGGACAGGGGTGGGAAGAGAGGGGGTGTTTTGATTTATCCGTCCATATTAAGGCGACATTTGCAAACCAAAACCATAAACAAAACAGAGCAAGTCGCTCAATGGACGTGTGAAAGTGAGTGGGAAAACAAGAGGCAACGGCCTGTACCACTTGACCCTGTCTTAGGGGTGTATGAGCGATGGGTGGATAATCCCCTCCACTCACACCCCTCTGAGACCCCCTCCAGGGCCGTCCCAGGCTAGCTCACTCGCCTGTCAATCACGCCACAAAGCTGTCTGTTCGGGGATTAGGACCCTCTCTTTCTTCCTCTCTCTCTCCTCATTTCTTCTCTTGTGTGTCTCTATCTCATTCACTTATTCCCTTCATTGGCAGCTGTCTTTAAATTCGGTTCATTTTCTGCCTTCCTGCTTCCACACAACTCTCTCTCTCTCTCTCTCTCTCTCTCTCTCTCTCTCTCTCTCTCTCTCTCTCTCTCTCTCTCTCTCTCTCTCTCTCTCTCTCTCTTTGGTTTTCTCACCTCTTGGCTGTAATCTTCTCACCGTACCTGCTTTCCCTCTCAAGCCGCTTTCTCTAACGATTCTTCGCGCCTGTCCGCTCTATCTCTCCATCCCATTCGTCCCTCATCCCTCGTTTCTGCGGAGAGATGGAGGGGTGTCTGGCAAGGATGCTGGCGCTCAGCTGTGCCAGGAACCGCAGTGACAGACACACACGCGGACTGCAAAAAAGGATGCCAGGCCTCAACCTGAACTCGTCCAGACCAACTCCACCCATAGGATAGAGAAATCACGAATGCCATCTCTTCATTTGATCTGGCTCGCAACCTTTTCTTTTTTACTCAAAGTTGTCCAGCACAATATTCGAAAACTCCCGGATATTATAAGCTGGTATTTCTGCTGTAATTATGACATAGTCGTTGTTTGTTAACAGAGAATTAAAGGAAGAGTTCACTTTACTCGCCCTCAAGTTTTTCCAAACCGGTATGAGTTTCTTTCTTCTGTTAAACACAAAGAAAGATATTTTCAAGAATGTCGGTAACCAAAGAGTTGATATGGACCCCATTGACTTCCATAGTATTTTTTTTTTCTCTAGACATTTAGTGCTGTTTACTATTATTGCATGTCTACAAACAACAAAGTAACAGCAATGAGACATAATTGAGAACTCATTTGCGTTGTCTGGTGTTTCAACGCAATATCCGGGTGTCTGTGGCATCAGAAAGTTTGAGAACCCAATGAAAGAGCAACATCTGAGCAATAACATTTTCCTTCATGTGTCCTCACACACGCTATAATGCTGTTGAAGAGATTGAGAGAGACCCTGTCCTTCACCTTTCTGTAGTTCTAATATCTGTAATGTGAATTTCTGGAGGTTAACATGATAATCAGCGAAAATACCTGGAATAATCGCTGGCTTTAATCTCACATTAAAGCTCAGAGAGAGCGAGAGTGAGAGACCATTTTCCTGTTATTGCAAAAACAGGTGTGTGTGTGTGTGTGTGTGTGTGTGTGTGTGTGTGTGTGTGTGTGTGTGTGTGTGTGTGTGTGTGTGTGTGTGTGAGGAAGTGCAGGGTGATTTAACGTGGCTGTCTGAAACGTTATCTCTGTCTTTAATTCATCTTCTGAATGATCCGTTGTAATTAGATTTGTTTTTTATTCTCTTCCCCTCTGCTAGAGATTGATGGTCTGATTAAACCCACAGTCATAAGTGAGAGTTAGGCTCGCTCGCTCGCTCTCCCTCTCTCGTCTGAATAAGAAAAAGCCGTAAGTTCAATAGTGTCAGGAAACACACGGCAACAAATACCTGACGCTACCTTACTCATTAACCTGACATTAAATTGATCCAGACGCGTATGTACGCACATCCTTTCTGGGTAGATGAGGTGATCACTTCATCCAAAGCTATTTTACACTGTAATTCTTGTATAATTGTATTAATTAATTGAGATGGAATATTACATATGTAATTTACTTTTTTATTGTTTATATATATATATATATATATTAAATGAAAAGACAAAAGCACACAACAAAATTACTAAAAATAGGGGGGGGGGGGCTGTCTCACACACACACACACACACACACACACACACACACACACACACACACACACACACACACACACACAACACACACACATATGTACATATATACATAGGCTACATATACATATAAACATATAATAATACATATGTTGTGTGTGGTTGTAAGGCATTTTCCCTCTCTGTTTAACACACACACACACACACACACACACACACACACACACACACACACACACACACACACACACATATATATATACATATATACATACATATATACATACATATATACGTATAATACATATAATAATACATATCATATGTTGTGTGGTTGTAAGGCTTTTTCCCTCTCATTTTTTCCCTTAACGCACACATTCGATACACACACACACACACACACACACAACACACACACAACACACACACACCACACACACACACACACACACAAAAGAAACTGAGAAAAGAGTGAAAAGAGTGAGAAGCGCCACACACACAATACACTCACAGTGGAATGTATAAGCAAAAGAAGGAGTGATGGAGAGAAAGAAGGGAGGAGAAAAGGCATCATATAGGGGTCTTGAGCAGATGGATATGCTTGCGTTATTAATTATGTCTCCTCTGGAGAATGGCAGCTTCCTTTAAGCTCAGCTCACTGCTGTTCCATAGTGTAGCACAATCACACAAAAGCCAATGAAAGAACGGGGGAAAGAGGAGGAGAGAGATAATCCATCCTGCCGAAAGCTGCGTCATTAACCGTTTCATAGTGCCGTGTCATGGCGAGCTGCCGGCTGCGTCTTTGTGTCAAATCATCACTCTTTCTCTCTCGTATTCTCCTTCTCATAAGGCTGGATTGTGCTGCGGCTTTTCTTTGGTGGTGGAGGAAACTTTGTGTGTGACTCTGGGAGTGTCTTTGTCACATCGTGATTTCTAGGTCAACTTCATGTATTTCAAACATATTTTCAAAAGTGATATGCCACATATAAGAGATCTAGTTATACAAGACTCTAGGTAACACGGTGTTGTTCTCACTAAAGGGGCCCCACGTTTGTCACATGACCAGCTGAATGCTATTCACTTTATCTTAGTTGTCAGCATTGTGTTCAACACTTTCATTTTGTGGAATAAATTAATCATTTGTGACGAATATCCCTGCCAAAAAAATGACTACGGCATCATGAGTGATGTGATGTGAGTCAGTAGGTGTCCGAGACTGTAGCCGCTTACAAAATATGAATTACAAATGAACTAGCGCACATTAGCTCCAAAACACACCGGATTTCATGGTTTTGTTATTGATGTACTTGGTTGTTAATGGTCAGTTTTATTTTCCAGGTCAACTAATAATAAGACCAAGAAGGTGCGTTTTAGAAAGTTCAAACCTGGATCGCTCTCTTTATAATCTTCGCACATATGCAGTTTGGCTTGGTTGATTGTAAAGGAAGTGATCTGGTTTTGTCACGCCGCTCGCTTGTGGCATAGACACGATGCAGGGATATTTCAGGATATTGTGTGAGTGTTGGTGCATGTGTGCTTGGCTCCTGTCGTTGGCAGAACGTTGCTGTGTCTGGCACTGAGAGAAGAGGATAAGAGGAGACCATCAAAGATGGGATTAGGAAGAATTACACACACACACACACACACACACACACACACACACACACACACACACACACACACACACACACACAAAATGAGCCTGCCGCACACAATCCTCCTAAAATTTACGATCACAGACTCAGTTCTGATTGATTTTCATACAACCAAATGCTGTATAGAAATAAACAGTTAGACGTAAAGACGATAAAGACGTCCACCTAACAACTATTACGATAATGACACAGAGAAATGATATCATTGGAATCACAAATAATAATAAAAATGTCATTAAACCAAAAGAGAAAAACATTGACAGCCAATCAAAATCCAGCAGATTTTAAAGCACTCGGCAGGTATTACGTCAAAACCGGCAAGACTAATTCGCCACTGGTTCCCTCGCGTTTTTCAAAATAAAAAAATATTTTTAAAATAAAGCCTATGGTAAACATAACTTGACGATACCTTTTATTCTACAACATAAACTGCGCACAGCCATAACAAAAATGTTCATTTTGAAGCAGTTATGTTAATTTTGAAAAACGTACGTTTTTAATAAGTAACTAGATTAGACTAGATTAGGTGTGAATGTGTGCAGTTTACAAAACGTCAAGGTATCATCAAGTTATGTTTGCCACAGGCTTTATTTTACTCATAAATTGAAGAACCCCATTCTAAAAACAAACAGAAAAATTGCGAAAAAAGCTTTTTAATATGCTTTAAGACTAACTAATTGCTGAGTATTTTCTCTTTAAAACTGCAGTGAACCAAAGACAGTCTCAAAAACACGGTTTGATATCGCTGGTGTTTCTGACGTCACAAACCTTGTAACCAATCAGATCAACGTGTGATCGTCAACGAGTGGATCTCTGACCTGTGTGAGTGAGTGGAGGCGGGGTTCATTTGCATATTCATAGAATCGCGTATACTAAATTAGGCAAAGGTGTCGAGTTACATTCAAGCTATTTTAAGGCATAACGATTTTTTTTCAAGGAAAAAACGCTTAAAAATGTAATTTCGGTGATCAAAGATGAGTTCTCAGGGATAAAATGATTGACTACAGGGGGACTTTAATGAATCGACAGCCTATCAGTTAATCTTCAACATGTTTTTTAGAGTTTACACTGAAAAAATGCTGTTTTATAAGAAAAGGGATGGACAATTGAGCGACAGGTAGGATTCAGTTTATGGCACTTCTCATTAATGTCTATGATATCCGCAAACAGTTGACTCGCACAATTCTGAACGAAATTCAATGACATCAAGGCTGCAATGTGATTGGTTATCAAGGCACACGTGATCCAAGTTAGCCGTTACACGTCCTCCACGGGTAGAGCCACGGACCCCCGTTTCTCCCAGTAATGGGCGCTTCTCAAACTGAAGGCTGCACGTCTCGGCTGCCGCGTCTTCGAGCTCCGCTGAATCTCCGGTTGAGGGATCCTTGGATGGCAGGCTTTGTTTCACGTCCTTCATTCAGCTCATTCTGAAGGATGCATCAAGTGTATTCTTCATGTCCTTCAATCACCCACAATCCTTTGCACACATTCCAATTCATTACAACGAAATGGCACTGAAGTTCGTCATGCAAATAATATTTTCAGAGATGAAGGCATACATGTTATGATGACGTAGACATGCAAACTTACTAGACCAGAAGTGTCTAGTACTCCTAGACTCCTCGGCCTGGGAGGCTGAAAAAAAGAGTCATATCAGCATTGATGTAAAATGTTGATTGGTTGCTGCGTGCGTGTTGTATTTATTTTACCGAGGAAAGTAGATACAGAACTGCATTTCGTTAGTCAGAGCCTGATTGAGTTAATTAGTACAGTGCTCTTTCAAAAATACTTTTAATATTTGTATTCTTTATATTTTACTTCTACCCAATCGTATGGCTGTAAACGATTAATCGCGATTAATCGAATCCAAAATAAAAGTTTGTGTTTACATAATATATGTGTGTGTATTGTGTATAATTATTTTGTATATATAAATACACACACATGCATGTATATAATTGAGAAATATTTGCATTTATATACTGCATCTTATATTATATATAAATAGAACTATTTTATATATAAATAACACATTTTTCTTAAATATATGCATGCATGTGTGTGTATTTATATATACAAAATAATTATACACAATACACACACATATATTATGTAAACACAAACTTTTATTTTGGATTCGATTAATCGCGATTAATCGTTTACAGCCCTACTCGGTTGATGGATTACCAGTCATATATATATTGCAGTTTTCCAATTCATATACCAATAATAAATGTACCCATGCAGACATACTGGACCAGGCCACTGTCCTGCAGAGTTTAGCCTCCACACTCCCTGGAAGTGTCTAGTATGTCTAGTAACTGCTTGATTAGCTGTTCAGGTGTGTTTAATTGGGGTTGGAGCTGAACAGGACAGTGGCCCTCAGGAGCAGGATTGGACCGTCTCATTATAGCGTTCAGTGATGAGGAGGAGTCCAGCCTCAGAAGCCTCAGAAGGACTGCTTTAGGAAGGACTCAGCCTCACTATATTGCAGCTTTCTGTTTGAGAAGCACCGAATAAGACCATCTGTGGAGTTATTCTTCCGGGTTCTGACGGCCTCTCGGCACCACTGTTTAAAGCAGCTCACAGCATTACTGCAGCGCGATTACTCCAGAACGGCCGTACGCATGTTCATGAGAGAGTCGAGTTCTGGCGGAAGCGTGACCTCTGACCCGACGTATGACGTAAGCCGTAAGCTTATGTATACATGCTGGGTTAAAACGCTGGGTTAAAAACGTCCATTTCTGGGTTATTTGGCAACCCAGCGCTGGGTAAATATTGGACAGAACACAGGCTGGGTTATTTTTACCCAGCTTGTTGGGTTTTCTAGACCTTATGTAGCCCCGCCCCCTTTCAGCGCTGCACTCGTTTTGTCTTCCGGTCTGTATTTTCACAGCGATCTTGCGTATTTATGAATGAACGACTCGTTTTAAAATCTTCCCGGTCTACTGACATTTGTTAAGACATCTGCATTATACATTACAATCCTCATGATAACTTTCGTTAACTTTACATTGAGTAAAACCACTTCAATAACTAATTACTCCTGGACAGCGATGCCATAGAGATACACAGAGCGACCGCAAAAACGGAAATTCAAAGACAATATTCTAAAGATACTGCGCCCTCGTTTCTCTGGCGCATAAGGTCTATACATTAACCAGTTTGCTGGGTTGTTTTTTGGCAGTTGCTGGGTCAGACAATTTGATATTTGAAGGTTTTTCATTTTAAATAATAAAAATGTACTCTACACTCTAAAAATGCTGAGTTGTTTCAACCCAATTTTGGGTCAAATATGGACAAACCCAGCCGTCGGGTTACATTTTTAAATGACATTTTTAACCTAACGTTTGGGTTTGTCCATATTTGACCCAAAATTGGGTTGAAACAACTCAGCATTTTTAGAGTGTATAATCTCTGTTATATATAGAACAGGAACTGTTCATATACAATATTTTTTATTCTATGGCAAGTTTCTCAGTTGGCAATGGCAATAAAATGACCGTTGACAAATGTATCCAGTTTGAACTGGTTTGACACAGGTCTACCCGACATTGGGTTACACTGACCCATAGCGCTGGGTATAGATCTGATGACCCAGCAGTTGAGTTACAGAAAAGTTACCCAGCACTGGGTAAAAATATTAATAATAACCCAATAAAATGACCCAGCAGGCTGAACCCAGCATTTGGGTTAAAAAAAAAAAGACAAACGTATTTGCATGTTGTTTTTTTTACTAAAAAGAGCCGGTTCATAAGAGTAATTTATTCAAGAATCATTCCACACCAGCGTTGTATATTTTCTTTTTTCTCGAGGGATCTCCGCTGCCAAAAGTGACACGGTTACATGCACACAAAACCTGTGTTCGTTACTTTAGTTCTCTCACACACATGGTCATGTAAACTGTTCTGCTAGAAACCCAGGTGTGTTGAGCTGCTTTCTCTTAATACCTATTTTTTATTAATACGATGGTAAATTTGAGATGTTTTAAATAAGCTTCACTCCAAATAATAGACGCCTGTGTAGTGTTGTACAAATGTGAATGTGACGAGAGCTTGGTGACTGATCTGTGTGTGACCTGTTGATGTCTTAAACTCTCATGCCTGTCATTCTTACTGCACACACACACACACACACACACACACACTCAGGGCCGCAGATGGAAAACCTAATTCTGTCTTTTCTGTCTTTCCTTTTCAAAAAGCCACCAATTACATCCACTTCTCTCCACCTCCTTCTCACACGCGCACTCTCTCGTTCTCTCATTCCCTGTCCCCTTGCTTTAACGAGCTATCTTGTTAACGTCAGAGCCTCTCTTACTTTTAGCCTTTCTCCTTCTCTCATTTTCTTACCCTCGCTCATTCTCTCTCTCCCCCCCTCTCCCTCTCTCTCCCTCTCTCTCTCTCTCTCTCTCTCTCTCTCTCTCTCTCTCTCCCTCCCCCTCCCTCTCTGTTTTTGTACCACTCTTGTAGATAGAGGTGTACACCGAAAAGCTTTTGGCCTGATGAGAGATAAAAAATAAGGGAAAGAGAGGAAAGTGCTCTTGCTTTCAGAATAGAGGGATGCGGCAAAAGAATTGGAAAGCGAGAGGTTAGGCTGAAGGAAAAGATGGATGGAAAGAGACTTGGAAAAGCAATAATAGGTGGACCAGTGACAGAGATTAGAGCCGTGTTAGACAGGGGAAGTAATTGCGTGGTGCACATGTTACGGGAGGGTGATATTTTACAGCGCGCTCGTTTCTGGAAGCGACGCTTGTTGATGCAGGGACTCTGGTCCTCATATACAAATGACATTTACAAAAAGATTTTTTCAGTATTATAAAAGATGTTTCTTCTAGACAGCAAAGCGAGTCAATGCAGAGACGTTTGCTCAAGTTTCCTTCATCTCTGATTTTTCCCATGAGAAAAGATCTTGCGTGTCTCCAGAAGAAATCTCACAAAACCACTCGACACCTCAATTAAAAGTCAGATTTCAAAAGATACAGTTTTCCCAATTTGATTCAGTTCCCCATTTACAAACATTTGATTCAATTTCAATTAATTTGAGTATATATATCAAAGTCTTTAGATATACATGTATGTACAAAGATGGTGCACTCAGAAAGTGCAACGCGCAATATGACGGATTAAGTCCCGCCTTCTAAATAAAAGAGCCAATCGCTGATTGGTCACTGCGTCAAGATGCTCAAGAAACAGTCAGAGATGCGCGCTTAAGGGCCTGTTCACACAGAACGCGTTTTTTCTGTTAAAAACGTAAGGCGGAGGTCAGTGGAACGACAAAAAGTGCAAGGTCTAGACACACATTTTTAAAAGCTGACCTTCTTTTAACTTTAGCGTTGCATTTTTAGAAAGCTGTGTCATGCACATGTCTAGCGCGTGTACATAGAAAAACAATGGAAAGGTTGCAGCTAAAACATGATCTTTGTGCATTTGCTGGTCCAGCCTGAAAAATGCTGTGAGCATTTGAGCATTTAGAAAAACATAATAAGACACTTGTTGTCAGATTTCATAAAATTTTTCTTGCATATAATGAATTCTCTCTCTGCTAATGCTGTAAATATAGTGTTTTCGACTGATGCAAATGAATTGGATCATAATAGTCGTTTGTTTCAGACATACACTAGTGCACCATTATTAAAATGTTATTGTATTATATGCTTATGATTGTGCGTATCATTATTTATATTAAGCAAAAATATTTAAAATATAAAGACCAAAAATTACTGTTGTAATATTTCACTGTAAAATAGTATTTAGGTGGAGTTACTTATGCACTCTAAAACATACAGCGCATATATTTATATAATTAAATCACAGCCTTTGTGATTTGGTTATCGCATTAAACCATATCACGATTTCAATTAATCGTGAAGCTCTGGGTCACACTGTATGATTTTGGTTCACTAAAAAGATTCAGCTCATAAGAGTCGTTTGTTCGTGAATCGGTCTACACTTTCCCCTGGCGAATGTCACATCTCGTAATTAATATTAATGAGCAGAGCTGATTAATTTTATATTGTGCCTCTTCCGACATAGGATTACGCTCCTGGCTATACTATCCACATTAATTTTAGAGCTCTTGAACTCTTTTACTTTGTCAACCGTCGTCTAATGCGTTTCTATTTTTATTTCTCTCAAGGAATCGTAGGAGAAACATTTGAGGCAAAGTTGATCCTGAAATGAAACTTAGCTCTAAAATTCCAGTTCAAAGTCTTTCCTTAGAAAATAAGAGTCCCTGCGTCAGTGAAGATGCTTTAATAGAGAGGGCTGGAGAGAGAAAACATCACTTGACTTTCGAGATTAGTGAAAGATGTAAGTATGGAGGAAGTGCGGAGGAAGAGGGCGGGCAGATCTCCCACAAGCGGCGTTAGCTATGCCTGAATTGATGCAGTAATGAACAACCTCGCGCATAGATAATTAATAAGAACTCTTGATTAATTACACTGCGATGAGCTGCTATAGATGCAGGCGCGGAGGAGAGACAAAGGAGGAGTGATATGAATGTGAAAGACTGGGACTGTTTGTGTGTGTCAGCGCGTGCATATGTCCCTGAGTGACCTTCACAGAGAAGTTTAATGTTGTTTGGAGTTTAAAGAAATGTTCTGGGTTTAATACATCTCAAGCTCGACTGATTTGTGGCTTTACCGCAGGCAATTACTTCGACCCGACGAGTTTATAGTAATGGATATTATGCCACAAAAGCTATTTGAGCTTTTCTTGTGTTGAACCTATAATGGACTCATGACATGAGAAATCTAATTTGCCTTGATCTTGTGACATAAGAGGTCTTTGTACTAATTCAAAATCCTTCAAGTTTCTTAGCTTTAAATGTCCTTCTCATTAGAAATGAAGCATTTATTTTAAAAAAAATAAAAAAATAAAAGGCTCATTTTGATATTGCGGGATCTGTGATGTCACACGGGCAAATACATTTGCATATGACTGCCTCCAGTGCATGACAATGACGAATAGTTAAACATCATCGCAACATAGGCTCCGCCCACTGGCGTTCGGTCGCTTAACGGCTGACATTTTCCAACACTGGATTTGAGCGTCACGTCAAAAACACAAAACCCATTATAATCACTGACGCTGTCTACACTGATACAGTTTACACACTCTAAAAAATGCTGGGTTGTTTTAACCCAATTTTGGGTCATATATGAACAAACCCAAACGTTGGATCAAAAATGCAATTAAAAAATGTAACCCAATGGCTGGGTTTGTCCATATTTGACCCAAAATTGGGTTAATTTTAGTGCAGATGCGCGTTCAGTTTCTGACACTTGAGTCTGTCGACAACAGGACTAATGAAAGAGTGAAAGCTTGGTACTTTAAACAGTTTAAACAGCTTGTTTGTGTCTCTGTACAGACTTCAGAAGGATCCCAGCATCAGAAACAAGTCGTTGAATTATTTTAATGTCGTCCCGGATCACGTCAGAGGATTATATGTTTGTTCGGAGCTTTTTGTTTAGTAAACGAGGCTCAGTGTAATGCAGAGTTCACAAAGAAACTCTTGTTGAAAGATGAAGCAGCGACTGTATTGAGTCTGACAGCAGCTGCATCACAAACTGAAGTAAATGATTTCATAATGCTTTATCTGTAAATGACGGTTTTATATGGATAATGTTTTCAAAACACTACTTGCGTGCAATAGTGAGTGGGCGTTGATACGGTGCATTGACGTTAGCCAATCATAACAGTGGCCGTTTAATGACAAGCCTTAAAGGAGCCGCGCCTTAAAAGCAGATCATTCCAGACTCAAAATGAGGGTTGAAAAAAAGTTTTTCACATATATTTGTTTGTTTTTTGTGTGCAAAAAACTTTATTAACGTTAATATTAACGCTAAAAATAAAAATAAAAATTTATTGATCGCTTTAAAAGTGTCTGATTGGAAAGGGGCAGTTTTGTATGCCAGCTGTGGTGCCACGGCCCCTTTAATACCAATCTAGAGGCATCAGACCACAACCTCTGCAAAAACAAGACACGACCTTTGGCTCCCAACCAAACGCACACACATGCTGGATCTGAGGATCAAATGGCAAACTGTTAAATGAAACCCGCAGGGACCTGTAGGTGAAGATGGAGGAGCTTCATGGAGTTACGCTCTCTGGAGGGAACGCCGCTGTTTATTTGGAGGATGGAGAGAACCAAATATATTGTTTTAGTCTTCAGTCCTGAATATAACCATTCAGAAGAAATAAAACTTTCAAAACAAGATTCTAGTCATCTGTGACCTTGAGGATTCTCTACGGCCATGTTCTTTAGAAGCAGAAAAAGCTGTAATTTTCACATTACTTTCGTCGCTGTAAAAAAAAAAGTGTGTGTTAACCTAAAAATGTGATTCATGTTAAAAATTTAATTAAGCTGGTTTTATTCAGTCAAAGAAAGTATTTGATATAACTGAACAAACCTAACTACGTTGGGTTACACCAAAGAAGGCATTTTGTAAAGATCAGATGGAAATAACAGCAATGTTTCATCAGATTACTGAGTTGATGTCTAATTTCCACAAGCCATAGTTTTCATTTGTTTCAAGTTATAGACTAAGTATCAAAAATGCATTTTGATGCCACCATATTGCAAAAATTATGACACTTTTTTTTCAAACAGTTAGTTGAACAAATGTTGCAGTTTAGGATTCTCTTACAAACCCTAGAGCCACAGTATTTATATATATTTTTAGGAGATATACAAGGATGGTTCACTCAGAAAGGACATTTCTGTCATCATTTACTCACCCTCATTTTGTTTTGCTGTACGGGTGAAACTCGAAAAAATTTAATATCGTGCAAATGTTCATTCATTTCAGTAATTCAACTTAAAAGGTGAAACTAATATATTATATAGACTCATTACATGCAAAGTGAGATATTTCAAGCCTTTACTTGTTATAATTTTGATGATTATGGCTTACAGCTTATGAAAACCTCACATTCAAAATTAGAATATTGTGAAAAGGTTTTCATAAGCTGTAAGCCATAATCATCAAAATTATAACAAATAAAGGCTTGAAATATCTATAATAAGTCTTTATAATATATTAATGAAATGAAATAAATGAACTTAATGAAATAAATTAACTTTTGCACGATATATGATATTCTTTTTTATGCGGAATAAAAACAATTTTTTAATCTAATTTAGAATGTTGGTAACCAAACAGTTTTGGTCGCCATTGACTTTAGTTGTATGTACAAAAAAAATTAAAAACAGACATTTTAATGCTGCCTTTACGTTCTTCCCACTTCTGAAGTCGTGATCACAAGCTCGTCGCATTCAAGTGCTTCGTTGTCGGAAAGAACAGGAATCATGCGGTGAGGACACCAGGTTTATACTTGCTTATTTATTTGGAAAATCTTATTACAGCCAAAAAGATATTTAGCGTCCCATTCATTGACAACCGTATAAACATTCACCAACCTATAAGATCTGTTTGCTACGATTCTGGAATTTCGGTCACTAGTTTCTCTGTGTATAAAACATACAATACGCTTCAAATGATTATTCACATGTGTAAATATGCACTACTTTAACGACGAGACAAGGCGATGTAGTCGTTGTGGAAAAAACGGATAAAGACAGTCACAGGAGCAAACTCGGGAACTTCGGTATCATTATCCCTGAGATTCCCAGTGGTAAATATGACTTGAGAGTGCGTTCATGTGCCATTTTTAACTTGGAAACTTGTATTTCTGATTTTTCCAATAGCATGTGAATGTAGCGTAATTTTTTGGATGAACTACCCCCTTTAAACCTGGATGATGTAGCCATCTCTTCATATAAAATTGGGAATGTAAGAAGTATTTTAACATCTCCCCCTTTAAATATGGCTTCTACTGGGATTTAGTTCCTAACACATATAACACATTAAGCACAACATTTTTAGTCAATGTACTTACGCACTGAGTTCACTAAAGACAGATGCTGACAGGAAGTGCCATCATGTCACAATGAATCTCTGCGGTGTGTTTAGGTCACCAAAAACACCACTGAGCTGAACTGATGGATAGACAAATGCTCATTGTTGTCCAAAAGGGGCCGGGGTCATGCATTTTTGTGATTTCTCTCCCTCTCTGTCTCCTTTTGTCATCCGTTCTTTTGTAAAATGATGACAAAGGGCATTTTTCAAGCTCTTTCTCTTTCCCCAGCCCCTCCCTCACCTCCTCGTTTCTCTTCTTTCATCCTTTCTTCTTTCCAGCACTCTCACTTTCAGACTCTCTGTCCATCTAGAGTTGTCTCGCTTTTTAGTCTCTTACCTCAGCATTCTCTCCCTCTCTTTCTTTACCTGTCAGTCTCCTCGGCTGGAGGCCTGACTAATTATTCTCCTCTCTTTCTCTTGCCCTCTCTCCTCTCGTGACACTCGGCTGAAGACACCTGGCTTAACCCAGCAGGACATCTCTGCGTCCAGCTTTTCTCTCCGTCTCTCCATCCCTCGCTCCGCTCTGCCCTGGCTCTTTTGTTGTCTGATTTTACCACTGGTGGAGATATTCTTCTTTTCAACTCAAATAATTAGCTACCCAACTGTTTTCAACATTGATCATATTAAAGTGCCCCTATTATTTCCCGGATATTATCTTTCATCCAGTGTGTAATATCGCTGTTTGTGAATGTAAAAGGTCTGCAAAGTTTTAAAGATCAAAGTGCACAACAAATGACCGTTCTCCTAAAAGAAAAAAAAGATTCTGAACTGTTGAAACGAGTCATTAGTAATTCCAGTCTCACTTCTTGTTACAAACCTACGTAACAATGTAACTCATTTGCATAATGCCCGTCTATGTTCATTGGCTGCCTGTGAACAACGTCTACTTTGACCCTCAAACACTGCAGTTGTAGCTGAGACTGGGAGAGTTTGGTTCTTGATGTTCATGTCGAGAAAATGCTGTTTTTTAGTTGGTAATGATACAGAAAAACCGACGCCATCGTTCGTATCACTGTGTATCAAGAGCTGAGGAAGATCCAGAGCTGAAATTCAGATATGGTAATGAGCGTTTCATTTCCGAAAATCTATTTGAGCCGTAGACCAATCACAGCAGACTGGATCATCTGACCAATCAGAGCAAAGTAGACCAATCACAACAAACTGAGCCATCTGACCAATCAGAGCAGAGTAGACCAATTACAACAGACTGGATAATCTGACCAATCAGAGCAGAGTAGACCAATCACAACAGACTGAGACATTTGACCAATCAGAGCAGAGTAGACCAATCACAACAGACTGATAAATTTGACCAATCAGAGCAGAGTAGACCAATCACAACAGACTGAGACATTTGACCAATCAGAGCAGAGTAGACCAATCACAACAGACTGAGACATTTGACCAATCAGAGCAGAGTAGACCAATCACAACAGACTGGATCATCTGACTAATCAGAGCAGAGTAGACCAATCACAACAGACTGATAAATTTGACCAATCAGAGCAGAGTAGACCAAGCAGAACAGACTGAGACATTTGACCAATCAGATCAGAGTAGACCAATCACAACAGACTGATAAATTTGACCAATCAGAGCAGAGTAGATCAATCACAACAGACTGAGACATTTGACCAATCAGATCAGAGTAGACCAAGCAGAACAGACTGATAAATTTGACCAATCAGAGCAGAGTAGATCAATCACAACAGACTGAGACATTTGACCAATCAGATCAGAGTAGACCAAGCAGAACAGACTGAGCCATCTGACCAATCAGAGCAGAGTAGACCAAGCAGAACAGACTGAGACATTTGACCAATCAGAGCAGAGTAGACCAAGCAGAACAAACTGGATCATCTGACCAATCAGAGCAAAGTACCTCTCAGAAAGGAGGGGTTTAGAGAGACTGAATCTTCAAACGAACCGTTTTCACTCTTTGAGAAATGAGTTGATGTGCAATGTAAATAAAAATGTTTTTTTTGTTTTTTTGCAAGTAAATCTATTTTAGGAGACTTTTTTTAAAAAAAAAACTGGGAACCTTTAAAATCGCATAATAATGGCACTTTAAGAAAAAAATGTTGAACACCAAATCAGCAGTTTGACATCACAGGAATAAATTACATTTTAAATAAAAATGAGTAGTCTAAACAGTAGTTTTGAAATTGTAAAATATTTTGCTGTGTCACTGTTTTTAATGATCGTATGCAGCCTCGGTGAACATAAGACACTTTTTTTCAAACACACAAAAAAAATTATACTTTTTTCTCCCCCAAAAAGTCAGTTTATCCAAGAAGTTTGTATTTGATCCAGAAGGGATTCTAATTTGATCCCATTAGGATTTTTTAGGATTGGATCTAAATTATGATGGTAATCCTGTAAAGGATTTTTTCGCCAAGTGAATTTTAACATCCAACACATTTTCTTGTTCGCCACACAGCGTTTCTCTCCCCCATCTCTGTCTAACTCTCTCTGTCACTCAGCCTGTTAACCTAGTCAGCAAGTTGGTGTGAACTTTCTTTCTCCGAGAGTTTGATAGGAATAATGATCAGCCGTTTTTTTCTCCCGAGAGACGGAGGGGCGGGAACGGTTGAGGGAGAGAAAGAGAGTCAGGAAAGAGTGAATAGGGAGTTTCTGTTTTCCTTTTTTTTTCTCTCCAGCGTTTTCATGTTCGCTGTATTTGTGAATGGTCTCTTCAGAATTGCCCGATACTAAGGAGAGAATCGTGCTATTTTTAAACCCTTTCATATTTAATTATCACGATCATCAGGGATTAGCTGCATCTTTTCAGAATGAGTGTGCATATTGATCGCATCCTGTTTTTTACAGTGTAGTTGTTTGTGTAGTGGATTTGAGTTGTTGTTTTTCGTGTGTGTGTGTGTGTGTGTGTGTGTGTGTGTGTGTGTGTGTGTGTGAATAATAGAGCGTTTGTCGTGGTATTCCTCTCACGGGACTCTACACGTCGCCGCGCTCTCGAAAACGTGCCTCTGCCCCGCTGGGACGCTCGTACTTCACTTCCAAAAATTCATTCGCTCTCTTTACTTATCCAGCATCCCTCCTTCATGCAAATGAAAGGGTTGCCAGCGGAAAACGTTCCCGTGGACCGCCGCGCAGCTCCAAAGCCTCTCTCGCCCGAGGCCTGTCAATCATACCCTCAGCTGTCAATCTCGCCCCCCGACAGGAAGTGCTCTTGAGAACACCGTTTGAGAGGCTGTTTCTAATTGGCTGGGGGGAGAGAGAGAGGAATGTCATAAAGACCCCGTGACCCTGTATGAGTTTGAGATGAAAGTTTTTGTGTGCTAAAAAGATGCCCTTCGGCACTGTGGAGGAGATGAGATTCGTATGGTACAGCACACACACACACACACACACACACACACACACACACACACACACACACACACACACACACACACACACAGTAGAAACTGGCATGACGCACATCTTGACAGGATTGGAAGCAGAGGTGTTTGAAGCAGTAGTCAGTCTCATCTGTCTGCTGACACCTCTCTCTCTCTTTCTCTCTCTCTCTCTCTCTCTCTCTCTCTCTCTCTCTCTCTCTCTCCCTCTCTCTCTCTCTCTCTCTCTCTCTCCCTCTCTCTCTCTCTCTCGGGTCTCTAGCTGTTGATTTCTTACCACAGGGCTCCTCAACTTTGGGTCCTTCTGGGACCCCGGCCTGACCGCACTAGACCCACCAGAGAGAGAGTATACGTGGAAGAGATAAAGAGAGGCAGTCAGAGGGAAAAACGGCAAAATGAAAGTGTGTAGAAGGAAGAGTGAGGGAGTGGAATGACTTTCAGATGCTGGGACGGTGGATTTGTGAAGGCGTCGGGGCTGTTTTTGGGTGTTGGGCCTCAGGCTGTCGTCACTCCACACTGAGCCTGATTCGCCCCGCTCACCACACGGCCCTGTCAGGACACGATTCAGAGTAGGACTGCGCTTATTATTTTATAATATACAGTCTTATTATTTTGCGATATGAAACAGTTTCACCAGATGATTTGAATAGAAATAATTATTAATTCTAGAATGATTGGGGTGATTTTGTAGGGGAGTGAATCTGCAATGAAAATAACAAACAAAATTACAATCACAGGTAAATACAATAGGACAAATATATAAAATAAATAGTGCTTTATGTTTTTAGGTAAGTCTAACAGTATTCAGGTACAGAAATTCTACAATTAAATGTAAAATAACACTGCATAGTCTTCGCTGTAATAATAATAATATTTGTTAAAAGCTACAAAGGTGATTTTCTCTGTGTATTCTGTTGTTTAGTTAAATTACTGACTCAGACGGCAGGTTTATTAGGCTACTGTCACTTTAAGACTGAATGCACGGATCCAATATAATGATACGCATCCGTTTTCTTTCTCAATGGTTTACATTCAGGTAAGTCATAAGCGAATGTGTTTACGAGGATACTCACCAAGACGGGCATTTTGACAATTTTGCCTCAAGCACAAATAAATGGGAAAAATAACAGAATTAGGGTGTTCACATTTGCATTAGTTCCGAAGTGAGTTCTCTTTCGCGTATTCTTGCGCTAGTATGGTTTGAAATCGCTTGAATGTTTAAACTGACAGGATCTAAAACATGTGCAAATGATAAACTTTCGCTCTATGATGATTAAAGTTAGCAATTAATCCTTCGATCCGTGGTGCCTGGACAATCCGGATCAACTACCGCGCACATCGCGGCATCCATGCTAAAAACGATATTCAGTGAATATCTAATTCAGAGACTTCCACTCATTCAGCGCCCTAACAAAACTGTTTTTTTTATTTGTTTATGGTGAGGCACTCTAGAAAAACTTTTGGTAAAATTGTACAGCTCACAAATGTTTTGAGGCATTAAAGAACAATTTATGATTATTCAGAGAACCTTTCAGTCAACAGTTCTCATAATAACCTTTTTTTTCTTATCTAAAGAACCCTGTTCCACTATAAATAACCTTTTATGGAATGGGAAGATTCCATGGATTTTAAAGGTTCTTCATGGAACCATCAGAGCCAATAAAGAACCTTTATTCTTTTTTGATATAGCATTATAGTAATTTTTGCTTCTTAAGCTGTACGCATTAATTATTATCATTATATTGCTTTTGTTATTTTTGCTGTTATAGTATATGTTTTTCAGATCAGCATATTGGGTGCATGTTCTTTGTGTTAATTAAAGTCAACATAAAACAATGGAGGACTAGGAGTGCCACTTTCAAATTTTTTGTTATTTAATTTGATAAATGTATAAATTGATAAATAAATCACATTTAAAAATGTTTATCTAAATCGTGTTTAAAAATGGACTTACTTTTTAATTAGCCATCGTCTATTTTCCTGTTAAAAAAAATTGCTAGAAATCCTTAAAACCGGATTAATTAAGTTAAGCAGCTCTGCATAACACATCAAGACTTGTTTTCTTGAAGTTTTTCCCCCCACTAGTGTTTTAATTAGCTTCTACTTTAAACAAGTGAACACATCTGCTTGTATTGAACAAGTCTTCATCGAATGCATCCATCTCAAGTAAATTTATCAAGGATTTTTCAATATTTTCTCTCAAATCCTTCAAAACACTCCTAAAGAATATGATTGATTTCGGTGCTTTTAAATACAAAAATGTAAATATCTTTTACAAATTGCTTTTCTTTCCCAAATTATTTTTCATATCCATTTGGATGTAGTTCATATACTTAGAGACTTGATGATTTTGATTGGAAGAATTTGAGTTTGCTTAAGCAATATTGAAGAAGTTGAAAGGCAATTGCACATTGTTTTAGGACTCCAGATCTGTTCCTAGTATCGGTCCAGTTTCTTCCTGTCAGGAATCGCACGCAGTAGCTCATAATCTCCGCACACACACAGAGTCAGGTGAACCTTTGAGTAACAGTTTCCCGGGGCCCCGGGGACATCTGAGCCCCATGTCGGGGTGTTTATAGGCCTCGCGGATGCTCTGGACTGTGTGAGGTGGACAGTGGGGCAGTGGCGTCTGACCCAGGCCCCCACGGGCCCCTCAGTATGTGGCCCCTCGGTCGACCTCTGACCCCTGCTGACTCGCTCTAATCAGACCGTTACGTTTGAGAGAGTGAGTTTAACCTGGAGAGTCCACACACTAACACACACACAGACTTCATTCATATGCACACATTTAAGAGTAACACACACTAATTTCACACAGAATAACACGGGCATTGACACGGAGACCTGTGGTCACACACCAGCTGGACTGAAAGACTCATTTTACCTTCACTTATCCACACCTATGTGTGTGTGTGTGTGTGTGTCACGTGTGTGTTCCTCTGATCCGGCATGAACGCTCACCTCTTTAAACGGCATTATGATTCATTATGCTGTGAATCATATTCATGTGCACATACAGACTCACACATATGTTAATCTCTCTGAACGGGGGGCTTTGAGAACATACGGCTGCATAAATATACACGCCTGATCTGAGGATATGAGAGAGAAGGAAAGCATATGTTCTCTCTCTGTCAGTCTTGATGGATTTTGATTTGGTTTTTTCGTCCAGAAGGAAAGGGGGGGGGGAGGGGGGTTTGGCCGTTCATTAGCATTTATTTCACGTGTGATTAATGCTAAACTTTCCAGACTGCTTTCAGAGGGTGTGGAAACGATCACACTGTTGGAAACAAGGGATGTTTGAATAAGAGAGACGAGGAAATCCAGCTTCTCTGCTGTCTGGTGAGAAAGCGTACGGCGTGGAGGGATACGTGCGATGTAGACCGCCTCCTGTCAGGACGGGGCATGCCGGTAACGGTGACAAGGACAGACTTACCTTCACACACACACACACACACATTCTCTGTTCACCTGCTTTGTGCTTACAGACACACACCAGGTATTGCTTTCCAGTAAAACATCTTTAGATAAAGTCATATTTTTTCTCTATCGACTGAAACGAAACAAATACTTGTTAAAGTAAAGGTTTTATTGTTAAAGTGCCCCTATGATGATATTGTAAATGTTCTTAATTTTGTTTTAGAGTCTCCTACAATAGGTTTACATGCATCCAAGGTCAAAAAACACTTATTTTCTAATATAATATACATTACACATCACCTAATTTCTCTGAAAACGGTTTGTTTGAAGATTCAGTCTCTCTAAACCCCTCCTTTCTGAGAGTCTACTCTGCAATGATTGGTCAGACGGTCTAATTTGTTGTGATGGTCTACTTTGCTCTGATTGGTCAAACGGTACTCTGCTCTGATTGGTCAGATTGTCTAGTCTGTTGTGATTGGTCTACTCTGCTCTGATTGGTCAAAGGATCTAGTCTGTTGTGATTGGTCCACCGCTTACAGCGTGTGTCGGAAACAAAACGTTCATTACCACAACTGCATATCAGCTCCGCATCTTCCTAAGCACACAGTGATATGAACAAACTTTTTTTACCTCATAATTTTTTCATAAAAATTTCATAACTGAAACAACAGCCAGTGAACAGAACCAAGACCGCCGTACATTTTTTTACTTTTTTTCGATAATCCGATCATTTTGATAAATTTCACTCGGATGTACGTCACAAAACGGAAGATAAGATCTGATGCTTCTTCCTTTATATACCAACCAGTGTCATTTTACTGTAATTAATTGATATGCTGTTATAATCTTTGTTCTTCATAATCTTAATTTTAAATTTCCAGTAATTTTTTTGTGTTTTTGACTATTTTTATGTCTATAATTCATTATTATCTGAACACAAGCCTTAAATAATATCTTTAATAATAATAATATCTCCATTCATCTGAGGTAAATTTCTTTTGTTTTGAGGATGTTTAGGTGGGAAAAAAAACGATCTATCTTCTATTTGCATCTTTTTCCAGTTTCCGGTTTTGCGTCTGATGTAAAAAAATAAAATAAAAAATTGAGCATTTTTACGTTTTTAGTGCAAACCGTTAAAAAAAAGGTCATGGTTGTATTTTTTTGCTGTACACTTCCTGTCTTCCATTTGCATCTTTTTCCAGTTTTCCCCTCCATCAAGCCTCTTTTTCCTTAATGTTAACTTAATTTTGGATCCTTTTCTTTTGTTTCCCTCTGTAATTCTCCTGGCTTTCTCTCTCCCGCCAGGAGCGTCCATATGGAAGCCATTACTCCCGCTGTTCCTCACCACAAACATTCCAGCAGTGCCTCCAGCTCTCTCCTTCTCCACAGCAGCTTCTCGTTCACTCCTTCTCCTTCCTCTCATCCCCTTCCACCTGTTTTCGTTGTCCTCATTTCCATCATTTGTCTGCGGAGGTCATGTGATAATTGGCCACATGTGATCTGCTCATTGTCAACATCACACACTGCATATTTACACACTGGCCTTTAGCTGTCGTTAAATATCTGTAAACAATCACGTATCATTTTACAGCACGTAATTGTCTGTGGATGTTGGCGTAATATGACCTCATTTTTAGTCTCTGCGTGCGCTTTTGTAATCTTTTGTAATGTTGTGTGTGGTGTTTGCACAGAGTTCATTTGAATAGAAAGGAAGATGGTTAAATATGTGTGTGTTCTGAAGGGACCGTCGCTGCGATGAGACGGTTGATCTGAACAAACATCCTCGGCGTCACAAAGGTTCTGTTTTGGTCTGGAATGTTTAGGCAAACTTGGACTCCCGAACGCCCGTGATCTCGGGAGCAGATTTACTGTCGCTCGCTGTATAATCCAGCAGAAAATGCAGCGGAAGAAGACGGTGTAAACAAAACAGCTGCATTTCATTGCATGTCATTTTAGGCCCGTTCTATCCATCCATCAATCTATCATTCTATTATTCTATCCATCCATCAATCTATCATTCTATTATTCTATCCATCCATCAATCTATCATTCTATTGTTCTATCCACCCATCTATCGTTCTATCATTCTATCTATCTATCCATCTATAATTGTATCGTTCTATCCATCCATACAACGTTCTATCTATCGTTCTATCATTCTATCTATTCATCTATCATTCTATCATTCTATCTATTCATCTATCTATAATTGTATCATTCTATCCATCCATCCATCTATCTATAATTCTATCGTTCTATCCATCCATCCATATATCGTTCTATCTATCCATCAATCCATCATTCTATCTATAATTCTATCGTTCTATCCATCCATCCATCCATCTATCATTCTTTCTATCATTCTATCTATAATTGTATCATTCTATCCATCCATCCATCTATCTATAATTCTATCGTTCTATCCATCCATCCATCCATCTATCATTCTTTCTATCATTCTATCTATCCATCCATCCATCCATCTATCTATAATTCTATCGTTCTATCCATCCATCCATCCATCTATCATTCTTTCTATCATTCTATCTATCCATCCATCCATCCATCTATCTATAATTCTATCGTTCTATCCATCCATCCATCCATCTATCATTCTTTCTATCATTCTATCTATCCATCCATCTATAATTATATCCATCCATCCATCTATAATTCTATCATTTTCCATCCATCTATCATTCTATCTAGTGTTCTATCATTCTATCTATCATTCTATCTATCATTCTATCCATCTATCCATCCATACAACGTTCTATCTATCGTTCTCATTCTATCCATCCATCCATCGTTCTATCTATCTATATATCCATCCATCTTTCATTCTATCCATCCATCCATCCATCATTCTATCGTTCTATCCATCATCCATCCATCGTTCTATCTATTTATAAATCTATAATTCTATCATTCTCCATCCATCTATCATTCTATCTATCGTTCTATCTATCATCCATCTATAATTCTATCATTCTCAATCCATCTATCATTCTATCTATCGTTCTATCTATCATCCATCTATAATTCTATCATTCTCCATCCATCTATCATTCTATCTAGTGTTCTATCTATCTATCTTTCCATCCATCTATCATTCTATCTATCCATCTATCATCCATCTATCCATCCATACAACGTTCTATCTATCTATATATCCATCCATCTATCATTCTATCGTTCTAGCCATCCATCCATCGTTCTATCCACACATTGTTCTGTTCTATCTATCATTCTTTTTATCATTTTATCCATCTGTCTGTATAGCTTATCAGTCTAGTTCAAGTTTTAAAGTTCATAATACATTGTTATTTTTAATAGCTAGATTTCTCTCTCTCTCTCTCTCTCTCTCTCTCTCTCTCTCTCTCTCTCTCTCTCTCTCTCTCTCTCTCCTGGCGGTGTGATAAGCGCTCGTATGTATAGCTGGTAGGTGTTGTTGAGTCCGCTCACTGGAGACCCAGGACAGGGTTTAATCGGGCCCTGGAAGCCATGAAGAGAAAAGCGAGAGAGCGAGATGGTAGATTCCCTCCTCCTCTGAGACGGCTGATATCTGCGGCCCACCGCTGGTCTGCCGGACTCCAGCCGTGACTCCCGCTCCTCCGTGCCAACGCTCCTGATGAGATCAATGCACGCTCGGAGCAGAATCAGCTTAGTGAGCTGCAACACAAGCTGGAAATGAAGTGGAAATTGCAGAAGTCAAAAGTCATTCTCACGGCATATCGAAGTGATTCAGACTGAAGGATTTCAGCTGGTGTTCGCTCGAAAGCTTGTTATCACGTGTAATCACCAATTCTCAAATCTGGAAAGCTTTTTTTGGCTGGTGGGAAAGAAGTTATTGAGCCTTCATGAGAACATTTGTGTTGGCAAATCTTTAACCCTTTAAACCTCAGCACTAACTGTTCAGTGTTGGTGAGGAGAGGGCTTCATTTCATTTTTTATTTCATTTCAGTTTTAATTTAATAAAACATGCAATGAACTCATCCCACATGCTTACGTTTGTGCAACAGACAAGAATGAGACCTCAGATTATGCCATGTTTAGTGATTGATTGATTTTTAAGATTTTCACATAGTGTATGAAAGAACAAGGGGAAAAAAATCACAGATCCTTACATAATGCAACGGACATGAATAAGACCTCATGCTGCTTTTTTTATGTTTTTGTATGTATGTATGTATGCATGTATTCATTTTATTACTTTTTTAAGCTTTTCGCTTGGTGGACGAGCAAATCCCATAATCCCATAGACTCCCATAGACTTTTAATGGGATGTCATATAGACTTGAGCGTTGGCCTCTTTTGACTGCAAAACACTGAAGCAACTGCATAGCAACACTCTGGCAACCGCCACTCATTTTCTTTTCTTTAAAACAATATCGAGTTTCTTTTTTCACTGATTTTACTTGCGATATGTGTTATTAATGGAGACACAGCGCATATTCACGGCAAATCTGTGGACGATGTCCTCATCTGGGGTGTGTTGAAACCTCTGCATTTATCATGAAAAAGATTCTCCAGCATCTCTGACATTCCATTTACACACACACACACACACACACACACACACACACACACACACACACACACACACACACAAAGGTCCACCTCTCTGCACCTGTGCCCCGAGCTTGTTTTTGGACACAGCTCGAGTTTCTCGAGAGGAATCTTTGTAATGCAAGACTGAGGAACAAGAGGACGGTGGAGGGCTTTATGGACGGGTGAAGGTGGGTTCGGGTGGGGAGGGGGGGTGGGGGTCAGTGCTGTCAGGGGCGGGACGGGGTGAAACTAACACTCGGATCTTTTCAAGAGCTGTCAGGGTCAGGGAAGGGCGTCGGCAAGTTTGACAAAATGATGTTTCTGCCCTCATAAACGAGGCCGGCGCGCACACACTCCTGTCACCTCTGCCCCCCTCCATCCCCCCACTCCTTGTTTCAATGTGTGACCATGAATGCCACCTTTGTTCCAGAGCAGGAGAGAAAGGGAGAGAAACCGAGGGTGGGTGGGAGAGAAAGAGAGAGAGAGAGAGAGAGAGAGAGAGGAAAACAGGAATGATGAGTGTTTGGGATGAGAAGGAATGGTTGGAGGAGTGTATTATCATGTTTATATTTAGAGTAAACAGAGATGTCGGTATAATTTCACTTTAATCTGCGCTTTGAAGGCCTGCCCGTGTGCGCGGTTAGCTTTTTGTCAAGCACAAACACGCACACAAAAGACTTTCAGTTGTGTACAAGACTGGTGTTTTCATCCCAGCTTTAATTCCGCTCTCTCAAACTTGACTTTGTGGCTACATTTTTAAACATGCTCCCTTTTCCTTCAAGTTTTTTCTTTCTTTTCTTCAAGCTTGACACACGGGTCAGAAATTCTTTGGCGAGGTTCTGCAAACGTTCTCTAATTATCTGCCGAGTGCTTGCTTAACCCTGAGTTTGCTCATTAGACATTGCCGGCTGACAGTTGTTCAATCACGAAGGCTAATGCGGTCCAGTGCTGAAACATATGTAATTACACAGGCTGTGTGACTGGGTCTGGCGCACACACACACACACACACACACACACACACACACACACACACACACACACACACACACACACACACACACACACACACACACACACACACACACACACTTTTAAAAGGAGCTTTGATGGATCACGGTTTTTGCGTTGGACTCTTTATTTCAGTTTATTTTTATTTTATGTTTTTACAAATCTAGAATGCATTCACTATAATTAAAAAAGCTATATATGCAATTATTCTGGAACAATCCCGCTAGGCTAGACAATATGCAAACACATACATGAATGCTTTGTCAATGCATTATTATTATTCAGGTAGCTTAAAAATCTAAGACTTTAAAGTCTGCATTAAATGGAAATTCATTAATGCTTCTTATTGATCCAATTATGAACAATTCATCCATGCATATGTTTATTTATTTTTTACCTTATCATTTTTCATCAAAATGTCATGAGTTAACACACGTTCCAGTGAAACGACAGACATGCCGGACTTCTCCAATCACTGCGTCTGCATTAACCTCGTCCCTTTCTTACAATCGACTGCAACCTCAAATTCAGATCTGCATCCAACCACTCAACAACTGACGGAGAGAGCAAAACCCTGCCCTACTTTCTTTTCTTTTCTTTTGGGATAATCTGTCACACCTGGGCTACGTCTACATTAATCCGGATACATTTGTAAATTATATTTTTGTTTCTCATCCACAAGTTTCTCATCCACACTGAAACATCAGAAACTCCCCTTACTGCGCACGCGTAAAACCTCATAAAAGCTCAGCGTTCACATTGGCATTTTAACACCGAACCTAAAGGAATAGGAATATGTTCACAACCTGATTGGTCGGCTTTTATT
>NC_136877.1:47062499-47079999 GCF_949152265.1 Phoxinus phoxinus
ATGAATTAACATTTTGCTAAAAATAATTAAAGGTTTCTAAAAAAAAACATTTGATCATTTTATATTTTATATCACACCATCTTTGGATTGTTGTTTTAGACTATTTTGATGGTATTTATTTTTTTAATTTGTATAATTATAATTTTAATGAATTAGTGTAACACTTTATTTAAGGTGACGTTACTACATGTACTTACAATAGAAAAAACAGTAAATTATGCATAATTACAATCAACTAACCCTAAACAACCCCTATGCATAACTACATGTAGTTATATAAATATTACTTAGTACTTATAGGAGGAAGTACAATGCAACTGAGCCACCTTTAAATAAAGTACAACCTTAATTATTCATTATTTATTTGTTTTTAGCCATGCCACATTTTGGTAACACTTTATTTTAATGTGACCTTACATGCATTTACTATTGTAATAACTATAAATAATGCACAATTACACTCTAAAAAATGCTGGGTTGTTTTAACCCAATTTTGGGTCAAATATGGACAAACCCAAACGTTATATTTGACCCAAAGTTTGGTTAAAACAACCCAGCATTTTTTAAAGTGTACAATCAACCAGCCCTAAATCCTACAGTAACCCTACAGTAAGTACATGTAGTTAATTAATATACTTAAATGTATAATTACACTGTAACAGGGCCATTAAATTAAAGTGTAACCCATATTTCTAATGACATGCCATTAAACTCTCCGTCTTTCCCTCTGTGTCCTCCTGCAGGTTCAGTGATGATAAGGGTTATGTCCTGTACCCTCAGATCGGGGATCGTCTGGACCTCATCTGCCCCGGGTCGGAGCCGCCCGGCCCCCGCGCCCCCGCCGATTACGAGTTCTATAAACTGTACCTGGTGTCGTCCCGGGACCAGGCGGACAGGTGTGAGGTGACCGGAGCCCCAAACCTGCTTCTCACCTGCGACAAGCCCAACAGTGACATGCGCTTCACCATCAAGTTTCAGGAGTACTCGCCCAACCTGTGGGGCCACGAGTTCAAAACCAACCAGGACTACTTCATCATCGGTGAGTGACTGGTTCTGGTCCGACGTGAAAAACCAGCGACTTTTAATTGCAGAAAAGACTTTGTTTGTATAAGAGTGTGTTCATTCAGCATGCGCCCTGGTTTATTGTTTTAATCTGTGTTAGAGTAGATGGCATTTCATCACTGCGTTTATTTTGGTTTGTTTTTAGTTCGTTTCCCAATCTTCTGCTGATTGTGAGTTTATCGAGTGGAAGCATCTCGCGCCGGGTCGTGTTACTGGGGGTTGTTGTTAAAACAGTTGCACAGTAGCGTTGAGGGAACGAGCCCGGCGCAAACGGAAGCCCGTCGATATCAACACTTCAGAAAGTAGATTTGACACGGGAAAGTGGAAAGTGGCTCAGACCCCAAACACGCAATGCCCATGTCTTTCAAATCTATTCGTCCCACACTCATCATGGAAAACCTGGAAATGGAGAGGAATTTTAAACGATTTTCCGGTCTGGCAAAGTCAAGTCAAGTCGCCTGTATTTACATAGCGCTTTATACAATACAGATTCTTTCAAAGCAGCTTTACAGAGATAACAGGACAATTGTGCATTTTGAAGTCAGTTCAGTGTTGATTCAGTTCTATTGTAAAGATCATCAATTATTAAAACCGTTCGTTTCATCTATAAAGCATGGGAGTGTGATTCAAAAAGTTATGGAAAAGTCATAGAACTTTAGTTTGGTGTTCGCCAATGAAACACACTCAAATCTCAGGAGTTTTTGTCACATTTGTACACTGAAACTGCATTTGCAACCAATATTTTGATATTATAACCTCATATTATCCCGTAAAGGATATTCACCTGGAAAAAAAATTAGGACTAGGCTCAATGTATCCGCCAGGAAATGATTGGATCATGAAATTGGATGTTAGTACGACCCTGCACGCAGAATAAAACCATGTGTACAACAAAGAGTACTGGTCAAAAGTTTGGGGTCAGTAATGTTTTTGAAAGAAGTCTCTTATTGCTTACTAAGACTATTTATATGCTCAAAAACACAGAAAAAGCAGTAATACTGTCAACATGTTTTAATATATTTCAAAATGTAATTTATTCCTGTGATCAAAGCTGAATTTATACTCATTTCTATTATTATCAATGTTGAGTTTGGTTGTGCATCTTCATATTTTTGTGGAAACCGAACTGCATTTTTTAGACCCAGATATATAGAAAGATCAAAAGAATGACATAGACATTTTTTATAACATTATTAATATATTTACTGTCAATTTTGATCAATTGAATGGTAACACTTTACAATAATGTTCTATTAGGTAAGGTTAGTTAAATGAGCAATACATTTGTACTTATTAATCTTTGCTCATTAATTAATGGATAAAAATACAACTGTTCAATGTTATTTCGTAAATAAAACTTAAAACTTTTAATCATGTATTAGTAAATGTTGAGAGTAACATTAACTGAGATTAATAAATGCTGTAGAAATATTTTTCGTTGTTAGTTTATGTTAACTAATGTTAACAAATGAAACCATAAAGTGTTACCAATTTAATTTAACCTTACTGAATAAAAGTAATGATTTCTTTAAAAAAAAGATCTTACTGACCCCAAACTTTTGAATGGTAATCTATTTCTTTAATATATATTAATTCCAAGTACCTGATGTATAGAAATCTGTCCCAGCAATTTCTATAATATGATTTTTTTTTTAAATCATAAAAAGTCTGAGCCCTTTATTTCCATAAAGAAAAATAATGAAAGCGAGAGAGTGATAGAAGGGTTGAAATAAATAAATAAATAAATAAATAAATAAATAAATAATGTATAAGACGGAAGAGATTTTCTTTCACCACGTCAGCTGTCAGTCAAATTGTATTAACACTTTTAAAAGCGGATTATGAGTTTCAGATACGGGAGGTCATAAATAGTCGGCGCTCAAGAGCCTGAGGTCATATTTTTGTGTGTCTTTTTATGACATGTGCAAAGTATGTGTGAAGGTGTGTTGTCTAATTTTAGTGTCTCTGTGATAAGAATCAAGCTTTTTCCACCGGCTCCTCAATGGACAAACAAGTGTGAGTTTTCTGGTGTGTGTGTGTGTGGATGCCAGGCAGAATTCAGGGCTCTTCTGTGTACTGTTAAGCCTTAACGTAGGTGTCACTCTCACACACACACACACACACACACACACACACACACACACACACACACACACACACACACACACACACACACGCTGCAGGCTTTATCATTGCTCCAACAGGCCCCGACGAATCGATCGACTGACTGTGCCAGTCTATGAGTCCTCAAATGCAAGGTCGGAGGTGCACACACACACACACACACACACACACACACACACACACACACACACACACACACACACACACACACACACACACACACACACACACACTCACTCACTCACTCACTCACTCAAGATGGAGAAAGAGGGAGAGAAACCATCAAACCAATGTCCACCCGATAAAAAGGCGAAAAGTGATTTTAAGGGTCATTGAACATTTAATTTAGTGTTTATATGTGTGTGCGTACGTGCTAAAAATAGTTGTGTGTGGATCTGTCATGACCGGGTGATGTTCTATTTTACGACAGAGTGCACTTTTGATGGCTTCTGACATCTTCATGCGCGCGCGTGCGCGCGCGCGTGTGTGTGTGTGTGTGTGTGTGTGTGTGTGTGTGTGTGTGTGTGTGTGTGTGTGTGTGTGTGTGTGTGTGTGTGTGTAAGGGTATGTGTACATTAGAGTATACATTAGAGATTTGGACCTTAGGGAGAATGGTATTAATTAACCTACCTTAACATGCGCTAATTTATGCAGCCTAGCTCAAATGAGCTGGAACAGGAATGATTCATGAGAGAGAGAGAGAGAGAGAGAGAGAGAGAGAGAGAGAGAGAGAGAGAGAGTGTGTGTGTGTGTGTGTGTGTGTGTGTGTTTATGTGGAAGAGAGCATTGACAGGTCATTATGGCTGCTCCAATCTCGTTGTCTAATTATCACATGGGTCATGAAGACGCCCTTAGGTCACTAATAACAGTGTTTACACACACACACTTAAAGAGGTAGTTCAACCCAAAATGAAAATGATCATCATTTGTAAAGCAATTGTCATCGTTTATTCACCCGTGTGTACAGGACAGCATGTCTGCGCACCTGCAGTGTATATTCTTATGTTTAGTTTTAGTTTGTCATTTTAAAACTTCAGCTTCAACCTATTTTATTTCAGTTATTCCATCTAATAGTTATATTTTAGTTTGTTTCAGATTTATTTAAAATTATGAAAATAAAGAAATTGTTTTAGTATTTAGTTTATGAATACGAACACTGCATAGCAGTTATCGCCCAGTTTTTGTTTATTTTTTTATCTGTATTGGGCACTATTTGAAATATGTTTAAAAGCTCATTTTAATAACACTGTTAAATGTAATCTTTAGCACATCTCAAAATTAATATCTGTCTTACTTTCCATCATAATATTGTGATGCATTGTTAAAACTTTATTTTTATTTTAGTTGTTTATTTATTTATTGCTAACACTTTGCCATAAGGTTTCATTAGTTAAATACATTAGTTACTAACAATGAACTGCACTTCTACAGCATTTATTCATCTTTTTAAATGGTATTTCTACATTTACTAATACATTATTAAAATCAAAAGTTGTATTTGTTAACATTAGTTAATGCACTGCTAACATGAAACAAACAATGAACCGCTGTATTTTTTATTAACTAACATTAAAATAACAATAAATTAACATTAACAATAAATACTGTAACAAATGTATTGCTCATGGTTAGTTAATAGATTTGCAAATGAAACCTTATTGTAGTGTTACTTTTTTATACACAAAATAGTACATATTTTTAATATCAGTAATTTACTGGTTATTGAACATGACATGAAACATTAATCGGTTATAATATCCGTGCATCTCTAATTGTTTAACCCCTTATATTGGCACCACAGCCATTACATATTTAAAACAGTAATATCCTATACTAAACCTAAACTAATCTTGACAAACTATCTATCATTTGAAAGTTTACATATTTGGTGACTGATTTTCAAAATAAATTAAAACGCCTAAGGCGTGTTCAGACCTTTATTTTGAAATCGTGATGAACATGAAAAATCATGAAAGAATGGTAGAAACCTCAGTTTGTTTTCATGCCAAGAGTTCAAAAGATAGCATCCATTCAATTCTCTTTTAACATAGCATGTCTACTTCATAAATTGTATGAAAATTGTAAAAAATAATGGTTCAGATCACTCAAACATATGGAATCGGAGGCGCCCTTATATGGGCAGTAATGTCAACTAGTGGAGAAGTGTGGTACTGCGCCCAAACTAAATCTCACTGAAAGCTGATTTTTTGAGATATCAACCTAAAATTTTAAACACAACTTGTTCAGATTTTCGGCTTTTTTTTTCGTTTCTTTTTTTGCATTTATAGAGTCCTCCAGGTTTTGAAAATATATATTTGATATAAAATATGAATAATAAAAATTTTAACATTGTACATTTTCATAAACTCAAACTTCTATAACTTTTAACTTTCTTAATTTTTTTTCACTTCTACAAAAATCTGCCAAATGTCTTCTTTAAAACAAGACCAATCTTACATCTATATTCCAAAGCATTCTTGAATTACAACCATTTAAGTTCGGGATGTGCATTTTCATGTCTATTAAAAAAAAGCTTAAGGGTTTAAAGCTGTCGGTAAAATTAGGAGAATTTTTAGTTTAGAGTGAAAGCAGCACACAAGCAAAATGCACTTGTTTTTATACTTTTTGCTCCTTTGTCATTTGACAGCTCTTATTCTCGCCATATGCGTTTGTTGTAAAACATCTTCTTTTGTGTTCCATTAAAAAAAAAAAAGTAATTCAGGTTTGGACCGACATGAGAGTAAATGATGACAACATTTTCATTTTTGGCTTAGCTGTTCTTTTAAAGCGTGATTTTCTTTGCTCTGCAGTCATCCCAGTATCTATCTTACAGCAGAGTTTCTTGTAAACACACACACACACACGTTGCTGTCAGTCAGCGTGAGGGATTTGGGGTACCTGACCGAGGAGCAGCTCTGGGCTTCTTATCGGCGCGGCATTGCTGTGGCGTTGGACACACACAGATGGCTAACTGTCACTCAAACCCAGAGAAGACAACTCAAGAGGAAAAGAGGATGAGAGAGGGAGGTGGAGGAGAGGAAGATGGACAGACGGGTTTACCGGGTTTCTCCACTGAACAGCAGCAGATCAGACTGAAATTTTACTCAGACTGTGTGATTATTTTACGGCTCGGTGTGTGTGACGTCGTGTCGTGAGTGTTTCATGGTGCCGTGTTGTGTTGATCCGTATTAATTGCTTTCTTTTATGGCGACTGTTTTAAAATCTGAGTGAGCTGAAAAACAGCAGAGGGACAGAAGGAGGGAAAGAGAAGAAAACAGAAACAGAAGAAGAGGCGGTCGAAGAGCAAAGGGAGCAAGGGATTCAGAGAGATCTATATTTGATGAATATTTGAACGTTTTAAAGCCCCCAGACCGAAGTTTTCCCTTCTTACTGAGACAAAAGCTAACCACAAACACCAGGGAGAAGAGAAAGGTAAATGAGTGTGTGTGTGTGTGTGTGTGTGAGAGAGAGAGAGAGATTTTTTTACACTTAAATTCCCAGCAGCCTGTATATGTTCTGCCAGCGGTTTTTGCCTGAGTTGTTTTTATCAGTGCACATCTGGGCCTTGCGATCCAATTGGATCAGAAGAAACTCATTTAGCAGCTTTAGCCAATCAGAACATTTTGGTGCAGACCGATGAGCACAACCATTCCCTGAGCGATGACAGTGATCAGAATAACATTGGCTGTACGGATTCGAGGAATATCACACACACACACACACACACACACACACACACACACACACACACACACACACACACACACACACACACACACACACACACACACACACACACACACACACACACACACACACACAAACACACACACACACACAGATGAACATGTCATGCTGATCAAATCATGCTGAACAGAAGATTGTGACACACTTACACTGAGATTATGGCACTTGAAAATGTGTTTATGGGTCAGGATTTGCCTTCATCGTGACGAACAAATGTCACAAGGCATTTTAAACCCAAAATCACCATCATGTACAGTAGAAAATACCAGAGATTCGATTCCGATTCAGTTTGATTCTGATTCATTTGTCAATTTTGCTTAATGTAATTCTGTTGAAATGCTGTTCAGTTGCTATTTAACTGATATTATCAACACAAGCACAAACTGCTCTGTGCATATCAAATTTAAATAGTATTTCTTTTGTACAAGAGTTTTCATAACAACGTGTAAAATAAGTTAAACAAATTATAATTTCAGTTATGAACTCACATGAAAGAGCTTACGTTTAGAGTAAGTCTTTTAGTTAATGATTCATTTAAAACAACGTCTTATAAGAGTAATTTGTTCGTGAGTGGAACTATTTGATTTTTGATTCGGTTAAAAGAACTGGTTCATATGAGTCAATTGTTTGTGAATTCGACTACCCTAGTAGCGTTGTATGCTTTTGATTCACTAAAAGAATTGAATCTTAAATCAGATTAGAAGCCTGTGAGGACATCTTAAAGGGGTGGTATAATGCCCCTTTCCACAAGATGTAAAATAAGTCTCTGATGTCCCCAGAGTGTGTATGTGAAGTTTTAGCTCAAAATACCCCACAGATATTTTTATATAGCATGTTAAAATTGTCACTTTTTGAGGGTGAGCAAAAACGCCTGGTTTTGTGTCTGTCCCTTTAAATGCAAATGAGCTGCTGCTCCAGCACAGGGGGCGGAGCTACAAGAGCTCGTGCGTTAGCAGCAGCTTCGATTACCTCACACAGACATGTACTGGACATTTCAAAAACTTTTAGCCTTTTATGTTCAAATCGGAGTCAGACAATGATGGAGAGACTCAAGAAGAAGTGACAACATGTAGAAGCAACAGGACATTTCTGAATGGTTAGTTGATGAATTTATGTAACTTATGTGTAGTTATCTTCTAGTCACTGATTAGCATATTCTGTCATGATAATCTATAAATCGTGTTCAGGGGGCGGGGTTTATGTAAATTTTAGGGTTGGTGACTTTGCAGATGTTGTTTATGCTCAAACAGCAACATTACACACTAACTACAGTTACAAAAGTGAAATCATAATCAACCACCCCTTTAATCGAAAGACGGGATTTCTTACATTATCTGCTGGCTTTTTATCTTATCACTTATAATTTGGCCTGCAAACTAATGTAAAATATGACTTATTTTGCTGTTGGGCTGTTGATTCTGCCTCACCGTTGAAAAGCTGTACAGAAAACACTGACAGAGTAAAACTTTATTTGAGCGATATTGCTCAAATGAAGTTTGTGGTGAATCTGAAAATCATTTTTTACTGAGCTCTAGCATATTCTGTGGGACAGAAGGAAGAAAGAAGGTTTGGGAAAGAAAAGTTGCGGAGTGTGTTTGCGGAGTGTGTGTAAGTGAATGTGACAGTTCGCCTCACCAATTTAGGTCATGAATCAGAACAGTGCAGTGTGTGTGTCTATGGGTGTACAGGTCCGCCTATACTTGTCAGGGGAATTTTTTTTTTAAATGTCCTAATAGTGCAGCATGGCCAAACCCAACGTGTGTCGAGGGACAGTTCACCTAAACAAGAAACTTCTGTCATTTACTCATCCTCGTGTCCTTCTACTAAACGTGACTTGCTTTCTTCTGCGGAACAAAAATATGTATAAAAATAATATAAAAAAATATTATATTTTGGTAACACTTTCTAATAAGGTTTCATTTGTAAACATGAACTAACACAATACTTCTAAAGCATTTATAAATCTAGGTTCCCCCTGTGGTGACAATTAAGCTTTGTTTGTATGTCTATGTGGTGTTTTTAATATGCTTTAAGTCAAATTATTAGCACAAGTTATGTGCAAATTCATAAGTCAAAAGCATTGCTGAGTATTTTCTCTTTAAAACTGCACCGAACCAAAGACAGTCTCAAAAACACGGTTTGAAATGGCTGGTGTTTCTGACGTCACAAACTACCTTGTAACCAATCAGATCAATGTGTGATCGTCAACGAGTGGATCTCTGAGCTGGTGTGAGTGAGCGGAGGCGGGGCTAATTTGCATATTCATAGAACCGCGTTTATTAAAGGGCACCTATTATGACATTTAAAATGTTCCTAATGTTGTTTAGGGAGTCCCCAACAACAGTTTTACATGCATGCAATGACAAAAAACACTTTTGTTGTCGTATAATATGCATTTATTTTTACCTGATTTGCTCACCGACTCCCAAATGAATCGTTCAACGACTCGTTTTTCAAACCCCTCCTTTGTGCGACGCTAATCTGCGTTAATTGGTCAGACGACCCAGCAGTGTTTACAGAGATAATACTTATTGTTTAACACTAAGTACAATGATGTTTTTATCAATTAAATTGTATTATAATAATGATTATAGTCCACTGCTTTGTAGTTTGTAGTAAAAAACTAAAAATAAGATAAAGAATGTAATGTTATGTTAGCGAGCATAGCCCAGAGTTCATATTGTAAAAGCACAATCAGTCTTTGTTTGCGTTAGCCCGATGCATAAACATAACGTTTTTACAAAAATAAAAAAAATAAAATGTAGTTACGTTACTACGAGGTATTACTCTATTCTTTAAGACAACTCCGAAAACAACGACAAACACTTCACATATCTCAATACAATTGTCATTGAAGACCTAGAAGCTAAACGGTGCTTACACAACAAACAAAATAATTATTAAGCACGCTACATAAAACATAAAAGCAACAATTATTAATAACACTTACAGGTTGTGATACGGAGGAGGAAGCTGATGCAAATACACTTGGAACTGAACCTTCCTTCAATATCAGCCGGCTCGCGAATCCCAGTTTGAGTGCATTTAAGTTGGTAAAGCAATCGTCTTGAAAATGGCGCGAGCAAAGCACAAGGCTCGGACTATACTTCTGTGGTATAGTTGTATATATGAATTGTAGCCACTTATTCTTCAAATGCTCCTCCTTGGGCAGATGAAAAAAGTTTGCTTTTGAGTCGCACTTCAGAACACAGCGTCCCGTCGCCATGATATTTTCCCTGCTGGCCTTGGAGCGCAATAAGTGGGCGTATCGTATTCAAATAACTTCACAAGTTGGCGTCATCTAGTCAGAGAAAAAGCTTCGGTCTTCTAACGATTCATAAAAATGACTCAGAGTCGACTCTTACTTTTGAAAGACAATAACTTTATATACGGTGCACTTTCATATTTCAAACTTTGCAGGATGTTTTTGTTCACTTAGATCTATGTTACACACTACATGAAAGGTACATTTCAAAATTCCATAATAGGTGCCCTTTAAATGAGGGTGTCGAGTTACATTCAAGCTATTTTAAGGCGTGAAGAATTAAAAAAAATGTAATTTTGGTGATCAAAGATGAGTTTTAAGGGATAAAATGATTGACTACAGGGGGACTTTAATGATAATTTCAACATTTAGTAATACATTATTAACATCAAAAGTTGTATCTGTAATATTATTTAATGCATCTGAGCTAGCATGAACTAACAATAAACACTTTTTTAACTAACATTAAAGTTAATGCAAAACATGCAAAAATAGTTCAAAGATTAATGCAAAACATGTATTACTCATTGTTAGTTAATGTTAGTTAATCCATATTGTAAATTGTTACCATTTAACAGTTTTTTTGTCAATACAATGAAAGTCGCTGCTCAACGTTTCTGTTTTTGTGTGTATTCTGCAGCTCAAAAAGTTATAAAGGTTTGGAAAGTAAAGTTGGAAAATAATGACACATTTAAATTTAGCATAAACTATTCCTTTCACATTTTTCTTATGTGTTTTTATTTTATTTACTACAGTATTAACAGATTTGTGTGAGGGTTAGTTAGTTTAGGCTTAGAGTTGCAGTTGAGCAAATATCACTTCTGTGTAAAATATGAGATATAGTGAAACCAACGTGTGTGCGTGTGTGCGCGCGCGTGTGTGTATGTGTGTGTGTGTGTGTGTGTGTGTGTGTGTGTGTGGATGGATGGATTGAACAGATACTCCCCAAAGGTCAGATAGAAAAAATCCACACTAATTGGATTCCAACTAACATTGTGTGATTCATTTAACCACACATGCACACACACACACACACACACACACACACACACACACACACACACACACACACACACACACACACACACACACACACACACACAAAGCCAGCATTGTGCCTGATTCTGCTGAGGAACCACTTGTGGAGGGATGTGTTTCCCGGGAACAGGGGGTCCGCTTATCCAGCGCTCACCATGCCATTGACCCTTGACCCCGCCTCACTGGGCCGAATGCAGAAACACGACGACATGGCCGCAATTTAGTGTGCGAGATCACGCAAACATGACCCGTTAATAGCAATAATGAACAGAGACACACACACATGCACGCAGCTGTGTGTGTGAAACACAATAACCACACACACACATGCACAAATCACACAGAAGCTCATGTTGTAATTCTCCCTAGATCATCTTCATAGATCATCTATTCATCAACCACACACTCGCATGGCAAACACACTTTTTGGGTAAACAGACTTTGGGCAGAGAGGATGTTTGCTGTGTGTGGAGGGAGATTAAAGAGCTGGGGTGGGATTGGGGTTGACCAGCTGTCCATGAGAGAGACCGATGGAGAGAGAGCGAGAGAAGTGAAGAGTGTGTGCTACTGAACAAGCGGGCGAGAGATCGAACAATTCTGGTTCAGATTCTGATTTACTTTTATTTCCGGTTGAATATTCACTGTAAAATCGAAATGTCTGAAAACACATTCCTGACCTTACTGGGAATTAATTTGCAGGTATTATTCCAAAAACTAAAATGTATCTTCGTAATCTTTTATTAAAATATATTAACTTGATCAGCTTCTGAAATGACTCTCTACCCCCCCCCCCCCTTTCCCCCCACTGATGCAATTAGCCTGATTATTTTTATCAATACATTACCACTAATCACAATTATAAAAAATAAAAAAAAATTAAGGATGCATTAAATTTATCAAAAGTATAAACTTTCTAAATAAAAAAAATCCTGAAAATATTAAGCAGCACAACTGTTTTCATCATTGATGATAATGATAATAATAAGAAATGTTTATTAAGTAGCAAATCAGCATATTAGAATAATTTCTGAAGGATCATGTGACACTGAAGACTGGAGTAATGGCTGCCTTGAAAACAATAAATTATATTTAAAATATATTAATATAGAAAATGTTTTACCTTTTTTTTTTTATCAAACAAGCAGCATTGGTGAACAAAACGAGACTTCTTTAAAAAACATTTAAAAAAAAATCAAAATCTCTTTTATTCTAATCAACTAATTATGTTCACAATTTTGGCTGTACAGTTCAATTATTCAGTTTTGCATATGTAAAGTTGCCATTTGCAAATGCTATTTCCTGTTAGTGAATACATTAACAATTCTTTCAGTACTGATTCGTGAGTCTTTTTAACTGATTCACTAAAAAGAGCCAAGAGTCATTTGTAGTGAATCAGACTTGACAGACTGTGCTGTATTTTTGTGAGCACAACGCAATACAAAGATGTGCTGTTGATCATCATCTTTGAGTTATACGTTTATTTTCTTAATTCCCGACCCTAACTCAGACTCAGTCCCCTCTGTGGACGCATTAATCTCCCCGTTCATTTGGCTCTCTCGTCTCCGCTCTCATGTGTTGTTCCATCTCCTTCCAGATCTTCATCCACTCATCTGTCCCTGGGATAAATCTTTTAATCTTAGTTTATTTATTTTCTTTTAAGCTAGTGTATCTTACCAGCACAAAGTAGTTTCTCCCCCTTATCTGACCCTTTTCTGTCGTCTTTCTTGCTTCCTACCCCGTTTTGGCCCCCATTTTTTTCTTCTTGGCAGATTTCTCATTCTGCTGGTCTTGATGCCAAAGCCATAATTCACCAAGCGCTCTGGCTGGCGTGCCAAGATTTTAATAATCGTTAAAAATGCAAAAGCGCACAGGCATTTTGGAGTGAGTGTGTGTATGAACCAGTCGCTTTCTAAAGTGCATATGAGCATTTGAGTTAAGATCACCACCTCAGTCATAGTTCCCTATAGCATTAACACATCTACACGGAGAGCTATTGATGTGACACATGTCATTGAGCCCCTGTTTACACCTGGTGTTAACATGCGTTTTGGTCGATCGGATCACAAGTGGACGAGGGAGACACATTCCCGTTTACACCTGGTGTTTTAATCCGTCTCTTTTGTCCACTTTTAACCACTTCTGTCCTGATTTCTTCGAGGGGAGGGTCTATAGTCGGTAAATGTGTGGGCTTATTCTGATCTCTCGATCTAATGGACGAAATAAGCTTGTGTAATTTACATATGAACGACATATGAAAAACATACGGAGAGCATCAGCTTTAATTTCTGCTCTGACAGTCACAAGTGTGTGTTAGAAATCAGGATCGAGAGAACCTGGTACCTTTTTCTTCTTCATACCAAACTTGGGTCTCCAGCCGAAGTTTTAATCCCGTCTGGTTAATTCTCATAATTAGGCATGAGGTCAATAGTGGAGAGTCAGTCTTTTGTGGCTGTTTGAACACATTCGATCACATAAGTGTTTACACTACGAAAAGCAATGTGTTTTCGACTACCTCTGGAAGTGGTCAAAAGGGGACGTTTTTTGACCCGTTTACACCTGTGTTTAGTGTCGTCCACACTTTATCCGATCGACCAAAACTCATCTTTATAACCGTTGTAAACACGGCCTTAGATCAACAGAGCTGTCTACTTTGCAAGTGCATGAAGTTGCTGCATTTTTGCGTAGTCTGATCCACTTAAACATAGTCAAATACATCTCATTTGGCTAAGAACCGACCACTTAATTACTAACAAATCACAGTTCACTTTTTAGATTATGTCAAGTGAGCACAGCAATATGCGCTCATTGATATATTATTTACTTGCCAAGTAAGTTTTTACAAACTTCGGCAAATCCGGCGACTAGTTATTCCTCAGAAGAGCTCATTGTAACAGGCTTTGTTTCCCAGTAAACTGATATAAACCGGTGTACGGCGGCTCCCGGATATTGCTTCAAGCCAGCCAATCAGATTCTCGATTGCCAATTGGAGAAAAATCTGCCTACTTTTTTTGTACATCAGACCCATAAATAGGAAATGACAGAAATGAAATGAAAGTTCTGTCATCGTTCTGTATTCCTCTTGCCAAAACCGTGCGTCTTTCTAGAAGATACTGGACCACAAAATAATATATTGTGAAAAAAATGCCTGTACATTAAAAGTTTTGTTTTGAACTTTTATTGTGTGGACAAAAACAGTTCATAATATCATATTTTGTGTTCTGCAGAAGAAAGTCATACGGGCTTGGAAGGAAATAAGATGATAACCAAAATTTCCTTTTTGGATGATTTATTCTTACCACTTTTGAATATCAGCATTAAAGGAATAATTCACTTCAATTTTTTTAAATTTACATAATTTACTCACCCTCAAGTTGTTCAAAATATCTTCTTTTTGTGTTCACCAGAAGAAAGAATTTCATACAAGTTTGAAACAACTTAAGGGTGAGTAAATGATGACCGAATTTTAATTTTGAGGTCTTATGTTGCATTTTATTCTGGCCAAGAACTGATAGTAAGAGACATGTAAGTTTGGGAACTTGTAAACATGACGTTCCTGTGAAACCGATAAAAACCTGCAGCCTATATACTCCTGACCACCCAAAATTGCCGAAAGCTCTCGGCGCTTTTTTGTGCAATACCGTCCGAGGCCGAGACTATTCCTGTTATAATCAACGAATCGGTGAAGCTTGAATGCTAAATATAGACAGAACCCTAACCTCACCACAGCCGGGACAGATTAAATCAGCCGTTGTTCGTTTAAAAACAAGACATTACCACACGGTACGTTCTGTCCTATGGGTTAATATGCTCTTCTACTGACTAATGAGCTCTTTTGAGGGCTAATATTCCTTCCATATATTTACAGCTGTGGGGACGGGTTTATTAATATGGAGTAGAAGATGCATGTCTCAGCTGGGTTTGTGTCACCGCACCTTCTGCTCAATGTGTGAAGCCTGTTCCTCCCCTCTGAAACCAGGATTGTAATGCATGCAATTAAGGAGTCTAATTAGGGTAATTAATTCTGTGGGAGAGAGGAACCCAACACTTCGCCATTCACGGTTATAGATCTGACTTAATCCCTGTGCCCTACACTCCAAACACAAAGCTGTCTCAGATAAAGGGGGCCAGGGACTCTGCGTGCGTGCGTGTGTGTGTGTGTGTGTGTGTGTGTGTGTGTGTGTGTGTGTGTGTGTGTGTGTGTGTGTGTGTGTGTGTGTGTGTGTGTGTGTGTGTGTGTGTGTGCTCTCAAACTAGAAGGCTCTGGAAACTCTTCAGTTGGAAAATGAGGGAAATGGGGACAGATATACAGTGTGAACGAATCTTCTTGATTCATTTGAACCAATTCACGAAGCAACTGTGAAGGAGAAACTGTGATTGAGGACTTTATTTGAGAAGGTCTGTCATTTTATCTTGAAAACAACTCTGAAATAGAGTGAACATCAAACATTTATAGATGAAATACATCCAATATAGCCATGTGTTATATAACTTAATTAAAAAATACATTAGATATTTAACAAAATAGACGTCTTTTTACTTTATTCACTGTAAGATTAATTTAAATGAACAGAAATGAATCTGACTTTGCAGTGTTAAACAATTATGTCAATTTATTTGAGAGAGATTTTAGATGATATTTCGGTCCTCAGTGTGTGAAGTTTTTTCCATTTCCAAATGAAACAATTTAAAAAAAGTTAGAATATTGCTGTATCGATTAGGACTGTGTGTGTGTTTAGATGTGTCTCTGTTTGTGACATACAGGCGAAACTCTGAATATCGTGCAAAAGTTCATTTATTTCAGTAATTCAACTTAAAAGGTGAAACTAATATATTATATAGACTCATTACATGCAAAGTGAGATATTTCAAGCCTTTATTTGTTATAATTTTGATGATTATGGCTTACAGCTTATGGAAACCTTTTCACAATATTCTAATTTTGAATTTGTTTTTTAACCATAATCATCAACATTATAACACATAAAGGCTTGAAATATCTCACTTTGCATGTAATGAGTCTATATAATATATTAATTTCACCTTTTAAGTTGAATTACTGAAATAAATGAACTTTTGCACCATATACATTTTTTTTGAGTTTCACCTGTACACACACACAAGTACAACATTTTAAATATATAAATGAATCAGTGAATTGTATTTTTCAGAAAACTGAAACAGCAGTCAGAAAAAAGGCAGTGTGTTTGCGTAGGAAACTACTGTATAAACCATATTTATCTCTTTTAAATGCCGTCGTTATGCTCTCTCTTTCACACACACACACACACACACACACACACACACACACACACACACACACACACACACACACACACACACACACACACACACACACACACACACACACACACACACACACACACACACACACACACACACACACACACACACACACACACACACACACACACACACACACACACACACACACACACACACTTTAAGATCAAAACACTTACATATACTTGCACATCCTGTCATTTTAAGGAAGCCAGCCCAGGATACTCTTGTTCACTCAGTGTGGCTTTGGAAAAGCTTGAATAACTAATTTAGTTCCTTTACATAAACACAGACCAACACCGCTTTCTCTTTCTGTCGTTCTTTCTCTCTCAAACACATCCAAACGCTCACTCTTCTATTCCTGCTCCAGTGTGTGAATCCACCGAGGACAAACACACAACAGAAAGTATGTCACATTCAGCAAATCAAACCGCACAAACAAGCCTTAATCAAACATATTTCCTGTCACAGTAGACACACACAGACACACACACACACACACACACACACACACACACACACACACACACGCATATTTGCACACAAATCTTAGTTATTGCTTTCATTGTCCTTCCCACAATCCATCATCTCTATTTCATCTGATTCTTTCTGTCCATCTCCCTCTTTTTCATTCGCTCTCTCTCTCTCTCCCTCGAGCCCTGCGCAGGCACAGATGTCAGGATACATTATTTCAACTGGCTACCTCCCATGTTTCTCCTATTTCTCCTCCTTTCTCTCTTTGTTTCTTCCGTTCTCTTTCCCCCCTCCACCCTGTGCTCTCCGGGTGATGGTGATGTCTGGGTTTTAGTGCGCTTCGGATACACAACTGATAAAAGAAGAGCTAAAAGCTCGACAGGATCTCGCAGAAGACGAACGTTTTGTCCCGAGTTTGTCTCTCTGTCTGTCTGTCTTTCACACACACACACACACACACACACACACACACACACACACACACACACA
>NC_136877.1:47084999-47094999 GCF_949152265.1 Phoxinus phoxinus
AAGAACCAGGAAACTAAATTCTGAAGACTGTGAAATCACCGTTACCATCATCATGTAAGTTGCGTGCGCTGGCAAACCCGCCGTTATAATAGCAATCCGCCATGGAACAAGCGCGCCGGCTCTTAAAGGGAATGTGAGAGGACGCTCTGATTGGTTTATTTCACGTTATGCCCAAACCACACCTATGAGTAATGAAGCGACTTCAGACCAACACATTTTAGATTTGTGTCGGGCGGTTGCGTCGGGTTTAGATTATCCCGCCGGTATAATAGCAACAGCGCCCACGATCCGCCCACAAAGTTACTTGCGTTTCGCGTTTGATACTTGCGTTTCGGATCGTTAAAATAGCGCCCTAACTATTAAAGTCCCCCTGCAGTCAATAGTTTAATCCCATCTTTGATAATCAAAATAACATATTTGAAAATAGCTTGAATGTAACTCTACACCCTTGCTTCATTTAGTACACATTAGCCCCGCCTCCACTCACTCACACCAGCTCAGAGATCCACTCGCTCAGCTTTACTGTAGTAAACGCTACACGATGGCAAGTGGAAATACTGGTTTAATTCAGCAATATATGTTTGAATCAGAAACTGATTCTTCTCCAGAAGAAGAGTGACTTATACAGGCTCGTCTACATGTCAGAATGGTGATGCGTTTTATGTATCGCTCTCTATAACGTCAAACCCATAACGGTAATTAATATGATTTTGCTTGATACGTTATCAAACAGCTAATAATGTGTTGCTAATGTTACACAAACCATGTTCCCGTTCACCATCTCAGAGTCGGGCAGATTTTTGTCCTCAGTTCTTTCTGCATATGTTTCATATATATTTAGATTAGTTTTAAATGTACATAAAGGATAGAAAAGGGAACAGGATCAAAGCCGGTTGTGTCTGCGCCACAGCATATTCCGTCATCTCTTCATATTTAATCTGTTTTTGTATTCTATGTAATGCATTTAGAGGCTTTATGAGCGTTGATGGTGTTGATATTCATACAGTAGATCCCACAGCTGATTTACAGTCCAGCAGATTTTACAGTCTGAACGGGATTAGAGCCGTCTGATCTCATTACACGAGCCACCGAATGCTTTATTTGTTTACACGCTTATTTATAGACTCGAATCAACCTTATCTGGAGAATGAGGGATCTCTCTCTCTCTCTCTCCGTGACCCCTGCCCTCGTAAGCTGCTTTCTTCTCTTGGACACTTGCTCGGCTGGAGTTTGGATTCGTGTTGTGTGTTTACTCATACAGGCTGATGGGCTGGCAGAGGCATGAGCAGTATTAGAGAAGGCCTGGTTAAGAGGTCAGACGGGTTAAACTCTCTCTAGTGGTTCATAAGCCTGTCTGGCAGACCTCCAGTACACCAGCCTTCTCTCACACTCGACCACTGGAGCCTTTAACCTCGCTCCCGCTCACACACTACAGCGTACATTTACAGCGTGGAAAAGCATGCGCTGCCTGTGCGTGTGGTGCCGGGACTGTACGAGTGTGTTTTGGTGTGTGTAGAAGAGGACGTGTGTATGTGGTCCTTGCGTGTCTGTGGTCTGGTCGCTCTGAAGAAGCTGGCAGCCCCGTGCCCGAGAGAAGAAATGACCGTAATCGGTCTCGATGGGTTGAAATGTGAATAACTGGCCACGGTTGAAAATGTCATTGAGCATACAGGGAAAGATCACGCAGGGCTGTGGCTAATGGGGTCAAAGGTGGAAATGATTCAGATCCAGAGGAGCCCACAGCAATGTGTTCAATGCATTTTATGTCAAAATATTAGGAATATTGTGAGTTTGGTATTTGGTACAAGTTGAGCTTAACCTGGTGTTAAGATGCGTTTGCTCGATCGGATCAGGGAGACATTCCCGTTTACTGGTGTTTAAATCCGTCTCTTTTGTCCACTTTTAACCACTTCTGTCCTGATTTCTTCGAGGGGAGGGTCTATGGGGGGGGGGGGGATGTATCTCTCAATCTAATGGAGAAAAGTGGTCGAATAAAATAAAATAAATAAATTGAAACCTAAATAGCAATAGTAAAAAAAAAAAAAAAATGTAAATGATAAAAGCACATAATGAAATTACTAGAAATTAAACTAAAATTAACATTAAAAAAATACAAGTATAAAAATAAAAGCCAATTCAAAATATTACTAAAACTAAAATAAAACTGGTGCATTTTTTAAATGTTTTGCTGATACATTGTTTTAAGGATTCTTTGATGAATAGAAAGTTACAAAAGTGCGTTTATTTGAAATATATTTTTGTAACGATGTACAAATATTTACTGTGACTTTTGACGTGTCCTTGTTGAATACAATTATTAAAAAGTCATGTTTTTTTTTCTTACAGAAAAAAATAAACTCTTACTGACTCCAAACTTTTGAACAGTTGTGTAATGCTTTTAAAATTTCAAAAAGTCAGTTATTTATTTATTTGTGTGGTAATTATACCACAAATGCTGTCACATCGAGCTGAACTTGTATTGAACCAGCAACATTCCTTAAATATTTAATTCACAAACTGAGCTTTTTTTTAATATTTCAATCCGTTGTCTCCCAAGAGAAATACTCAGTTTTGTAATCCTTTATTATTGATGGGATCAGAAAATTACATTAGAGCTCATGTATTGTCCTTACATTTTGTTGGGGGGGAAAATGGAGGCCTAGCTCAATATACAGTCAAGGGGCCCAGTGTGTGTGTGTGTGTGTGTGTGTGTGTGTGTGTGTGTGTGTGTGTGTGTGTGTGTGTGTGTGTTTTGGGAGTAGATTACATATACACTCTCATATGTCATTTATGTTTTAAACATGTTTGCATTTGACGACTATATTCTAGTGTTACTGTGTGTGTGTGTGTGTGTGTGTGTGTGTGTGTGTGTGTGTGTGTGTGTGTGTGTGTGTGTGTGTGTGTGTGTGTGTGTGTGTGTGTGTGATCATCTGGGACATTATGAGCTGCAATTATGCACCATTGCCAAGACTGTCAGTGTGATATACTCGTATACGTACCTCAGAGGCTCCTTAATCTGTCCCGCTCGCACACATACACACACAATCTCATGTTAGCCTGTAGGCTTTCAAACGCGGCTCTTTATCATACACTCACACAGAGCTATTTATAATGACATCGCGGTCTTGTCAGACACGTCAGGGTGAAAGTCGTCTACAGCGAAACGTTGTCTCTAGTGCCTCTTCTGTGAACGTCATAAACTGACCAATCAGAACGCTCAGAAACATTAAGAGAAGTGCCATCATTTCGACATCAGCAGCCATTTTCCCTCTTAAATTGATGTTGTTTTGGTGGATAACGGCATAAATTGTGCCTCGCAAGAACATTGCGGCGTTTCTCCTGCTTTTAAAGTTAATGGAAAACATTATGATTTCGTGACGGCGCTGAGTCTAATGTAGCACTTTTCTTTTTTTGGGGTAAATTCTACCGTCCGTCTCTCTTTTAGCTGTCGGCACTCTCTTAATTGCTTATGAGGGCTTCGTTAATGGCTTAAATCAACCATACCAATGTGTTGCTGGTGATTTATTGAGTCTTATTTAGTTTCAGGAAATATGAGGTGTGAGCCAAAGGTGGAAATAGTTGGCCGAGGACAGCAGTGCAAATCTCCCTTGGTTCAGTACTGTACTGAGAAAAAAAACACAAAAACACACATTGTATTTCACACTCACACACTAACTTGACGTTTTACAGCTTTAATAATGGATGTTTTGAGATTTGGGTGCTTTTAATGGAAAATTAGGGGTTATTTACTGCTCATTGTCTATGGACAGCATCTGTGAAATTTTGCTGATTGCCAAGATCATTCATTGTGACCTGTTCCTCGGTCTGCAACAAGGAGGAAACATGCCCCCATTTTTCATGAGCTGAACTCAAAGATCTAAGACTTTTTCTATGTACACAAAAGGCCTATTTCTCTCAAATATTGTTCACAAATCTGTCTAATTCTGTGTTGGTGAGCACTTCTCCTTTGCTGAGATAATCCAGCCACCTCACGGTTGTGGCATATCAAGATGCTGATTAGACTGTATGATTATTGCACAGGTGTGCCTTAGGCTGGCTACAATAAAAGGCCACTCTAAAATGTGCCGTTTTACTGTATTTGTGGGTTGGGGTTGGGGTTGGGGTTGGGATTGGGGTCACATTCTCATTCCTAATTGGCAATTATTCGGCTATGTCTAATAAATCTTTGACAAGTACGATCACAGCGAACATTCAAATCTGCGTCGGCGCAGAGAGCAGTTGTACCGGGTTGTCTTTTAAAGCACATAGTATCATTATTTCTTACAATAATTAAAATGATCAACACAAGTACTGGAATACAAGTTTATAGTTCGGATATAAACAGCGATGTCTACCAAAATAGAGTAAATCACCTTTTGACAGTAACTTAGCGCTTCAAATAAAGATTGTATCATTACATTGTTACACCAGTAGGTGGCGACAAGTGACTGTAAAAATGTTTATTCGTCATCGAATGATTCATTGAAGAGATGCGTCCAAAACGCTGATTCATCCGGTGATGGAACATATTGTGAAGTCATTGAATCATTCATTCAAACCGACTAATTCATTCAGATTAATTAAACATTTTAAATAGACTGCAGTAATTAACATTTTGTCAGAATCTCAGGTGAATTATTGAATTAATTAAATTAAATGAGTCCTTATTTTGTTTAGTTGTCTGTTCAGAATCATGGGAGAATCGTGATCTCTATTTGAAACGACAACAAAAAAGTGATTCTCTCTCTCTCTCTCTCTCTCTCTCTCTCTCTCTCTCTCTCTCTCTCTCTCTCTCTCTATATATATATATATATATATATATATATATATAGTTTGAATTGAAGTGGGCGAGAGAAAACAGAAACATTCGATAGTTTTATGTGAGGAAGAGATCCTAATTTAAGTATTGATTGAAAATCTTACCTTCTGCCATAGCTCTTAAATCCCATCAGTGTGATTTAAATATTTGCATATTCAAAACTGTTTCAAGACACATTATAATCAATCCCTGATGTCAAAGCTGTTGTGATACGTCTTGATGTGCCATATTTCAATACACATGAATATTCATGAGATTTCAAGCGTGTCTTTTTAGAATTATCTGTTGTTATTCATATTTCGAATTAGCTTTAATTTTAGATTTTCAGTTTTCATTTATTTATTTTTATTTTGTGCTTTTGTCATTCTTGTTTTTTATATTTATATTTAGCTTTAATGCATATTTATTTCAGTTTTAGTTTTATTAATTTAGAATCTTTTGTTTTTCATCTAATATTTTAACTTTTCTTTTAGCTTTATTTCAATCAACAAAAATATTTTTTTAATAGTTTTAGTTTGTTAACGATAACAACACTGGATTTGCTGCAAATATTTAAATTAATATTAAGATGTAATGCATTTAACACGACTTAAGACTTAAAAATAGTCATATGAAGTACTTTTATGATGCTAATTATGGTCATTTTTCACAAATTGACAGCAAGAGCAGCGTGAACACTCTGCGAACACTCTTCTTTTATGTTGCATGGGAAAAAAGAGAAAATTATGCAAATATGTAATGAAATGAGGGTGAGAAAATAAAAAACTTAATTTTTACATTTATGATGTTTAAAATGTTTGTCTATGGTAATCAACAGGTTCCAAAATATTCCTTTAACTCGCAGATTTGAATATTTATGATGATTTGCACTCTGCCGTGAAAAATATATCTAACATGCATGCAACACAAACACACACACACACACACACACACACACACACACATACACACACACACACACACACACACACACACACACTCACACACAAATGTGCTTCCACAATAATAGCCGTGGGATAACGCCCACACATAACACACACGTCTGACTGACTTGCGCTTTATCACCATCATTAGTGCGACAAGAGGCATCCCAGAACCCCTTTACATAAACACATGCGTGGGAGATGCACACACACACACACACACACACACACACACACACACACACACACACACACACACACACACACACACACACACACACACACACACACACACACACACACACACACACACACACACACACACATTTGTTCCTGGTTTTGTTCTCTGAATCGCTCTTCTGGCCTTTACACGTCATTCTTTTTATCAGTTCCTCTCTCTTGAATCTTTGTGACACGCAGCTGCTACTGTCTTTACACAAATGTTTCGCTCTTATCGTGGAGAAATACACACACTGATGTGAATAAAATACACACAGTGATTAAGAACAAAAGACTGCGATGTTTCTTCATGACTTCTGCCCTTTGTTTCTTTCTATTCCTGTTTTATGAGACTCTGAGAATGGTGTTCCTCTGCCACTCCGTCCTCCATTTCTCCTCATCCCCCCATCACTGCCGATCATTGTCTCAATTACTCATCCTGTCTTTACTTTATCCTTTCTTTCTCTCTCTCTCGTCCTCGTGTTTCCATCAGCCTCTCTCGTCCCATTTTTACCCCTCTCTCTCTCTCTCTCTCTCTCTCTCTCTCTCTCTCCCTCTCTCTCTCTCTCTCTCTCTCTCTCTCTGTTCCATTTATCTTTAAAGGAGACCCAAAGGTTCAGCTTTGTTACTTACAAGTATTGTTCTTGTTTGTCTTTTGTTTCTCCTCTTTTCTTTTTCTCTGCTCCAAGACGTTTCAGTGCCTTAAAGGGAAGAGTCACATTCCCTCTCTCTCTCTTTCCACTCTTTCTTTTCTGTTGTCCGCTCACACATTTGGTCTTTCCATCTCTTCCTATCATCTCTATTCTCAATCACATCAGCAACAGCTTGTCACAGACCATCAGTGTCTCTCTCTCTCTCTCTCTCTCTCTCTCTCTCTCTCTCTCCCTCTCTCTCTTTCCATCTTACAGAATGTCTCAGAATATTTAGATGTTTTAGGGTTACAGTTAACCTTGACCTTCCTGATCTATCTATCTATCTATCTATCTATCTATCTATCTATCTATCTATCTATCTATCTATCTATCTATCTATCTATCTATCTATCTATCTATCTATCTATCTATCTATCTATCTATCTGTCTGTCTGTCTGTCTGTCTGTCTGTCTGTCTATTTATCTATCTAGTCTGTCTATCATTCTATTGTTTTGTATCTACTCCCTGTGCAAACACACTCTGCAGTGTTTCGGTGAGGCTGAGAGTGTGAGATGAAAGTGTGAAGGTCTCTTTTTTTTTCACACCCTCCATCGGTCATTGGTAGGAATGTTATTTTGCTGCCCAGGGGCATTTTTTTCCTCTCTCCAGAAACAGACAAAATTGTTCAAAAAGTCCACTTGAGACTGACAGAGAGTGATATGTGACCCTGGACCACAAAACCAGTCACATGGGTCAATTTTTGTGAAATTGAGATTTATAAATCACATGAAAGCTGAATACATAAGCTTTCAATTGATGTCTGGTTTGTTAGGATAGGAGAATAATTGTCCAATCTGGGATCTGAGGGTGCTAAAAATCGAAACATTGAGAAAATCTCCTTTAAAGTTGTGCATTTATGTTCACGATTGTGCTGCATTCACTCACCAATTTTTTTTTTATATATATATTTACGTTGGGAAATTTACTAAATGTCTTCATGGATCATGATCTTTACTTAATATCCTAATGATTTTTGGCATAAAAGAAAAATCGATAATTTTGACCCATACAATGGCTATTGCCACAAATATACCCGTGCGACTTATGACTGGTTTTGTGATCCAGCGTCACATATATGAAATAAATGAATGAATCAGAAGACACTAAAATATTATTCACATGAAGGACAGAGGTGTGTCTGACCTCCATTTCTCTCTCTCTCTCTCTCTCTCTCTCTCTCTCTCTCTCTCTCTCTCTCTCTCTCTCCATCCTTCAATAAATAAGATCTGGCACCCTCACTTACATCAGGTCATTATTTCTCTCTCTCTCATTTAAGATGGCCAGACCTTATTACCAAGGACAAGCTGTCCTGTCCTGTCTTTGGCCCGTGCGTCTGGCCCACATGTAACCAGCCGTCGTCCTCTCTTAGCTCACTCCAGCCCACATGCGTCTCACACAACATCACCTGTAGCCCACACTTCACATCGCTGGCCCACTTACTGCAGGTCCATAATATCATCTCTCAAAACCCTGCCTGCGTTCTGGAGGAAGTGAAAGGAGTCCTGGATTGAGCGAGTTTGTGTGTGTGTGTGTGTGTGAGTGATGGATGCAGTTTGAGGCGTTTTAGGAAGTTAAATGACCTCCTCTGGGACCGGAAATTAGGCCTCATTAGAGCGGCACCATGATGCAGAGTGACATTTCTATGTGTTAATCCACATCAGATCAAATATATGTGTGTCAGTGGGAAATACTACAGGATCCGATCTGTGTCTGAGAGTCTGTTCACAACAGTGTTTCTGTAGCATACAGGTTGTCTCTCCAGGTTGTATTGGGAACATTTTCTGTATGCATACAATACTCAGATGACAATTTGCCAAAATGTGCTTTACACAACCAGAGCACAACGCCTTAAGCTTATAAATGAAGCTTGCCATGCCGACATCACAAGTACAGCAGTTATCTCAGATATCACATTAGATTAGCTTTTGGCGGAACAAAAAAAAAATATTTTGCAGGGAAAAACCCTTCGATTGTTAACATCCGTCTCGACGCATCATTTGATAAGACTGCCACATTTTTACTCAAACTTGGATTGAGAATAACATTTTAAATTCAAAATAACTACCAGGTTATGATGCTAACTATTTTATACGTTATACAGGTGAAGCTTGAAAACTCTTAATATCGTGCAAAAGTTCATTTATTTCAGTAATTCAACTTAAAAGGTGAAACTAATGTATTATATAGACTCATTACATGCAAAGTAAGATATTTCAAGCCTTTACTTGTTATGATTTTGATGATTATGGCTTACAGCTAATGAAAACCCCAAATTCAAAATGAGAAAATTGTGAAAATGTTTTCATAAGCTGTAAGCCATAATCATCAAAATTATAACAAGTAAAGGCTTGAAATATCTTACTTTGCACGTAATGAGTCTATATAATACATTAGTTTCACCTTTTAAGTTGAATTACTGAAATAAATGAACTTTTGCCTGAGTTTCGCCAGTATGTACAATATCTCTGGATATATTTGTGGAAGTATCAGTTAAGACTGCAAAAAAATCTTAAATAGTTTAGTTTCCCCGCAACACTGCATAAGATATTAAGACTTGTGTTCAGAGAATGTACGTATCTTTAATACAAGTGTATTTTGTCTGCACACTGACAGATTTTGTTACTAGTTTCAAGTAAAAAACTGGTTTAAAACAAGTGAAAAAATCTGCTATTGCAGTGACACAAAAACACTTGTAAAAAAAAGAGACAAAAATAGACGTATATTCAAGATACAATCTATGAAAACAATGCTAAATATTTTATGCAGTGTTTCATTTAAAATATTTAGCTCTTTTAAAAAAAAAATATTTATATATTCTGTGTATATTTTAGATTTTCTTTACTTGAGAAAATGTCATAAAATACTAAATAAAAACATTAAGAAGGCATTTTGCTGTGTGTGTGATAAAAATAATAAAATCTCTTCTTTTCTTTCACAGCAACATCAGACGGGACGCGTCAGGGGCTGGAGAGCATGAGAGGAGGAGTTTGTGCTACACAGGGCATGAAGGTGGTGCTGAAAGTGGGACAGAGTGAGTAACACACGCACACACAAACACACACACACACACACACACACACTCTTGGGAGCGTATCGGCAGACAAAGCCAGGGGGTTGTTCGCCTGAAACAGTTACGGATGCTGGATTTGCGTTTCTCTCAATGGCACAGATGACCACGCTCGTGACCAATAGCTGTTGTTTACACACAAACACACACACTCTGTCGTACCCTTGTTAGTTTTTATTATTAAACTCAGGACAACAGCGGTAAGTGAATCCCAACAGACTGTGGACACAACCCCATGAGCCGTAACTGTACACCACACACACACACACACACACACAC
>NC_136877.1:47099999-47292499 GCF_949152265.1 Phoxinus phoxinus
AGGGAGATAGGCGATGCCAGAGGGCAGGATGTGCTGCGCTAATGAACCCGCTACATCAGACTAATACTCATGTAAGTGTCATAGGGCACTTCTCTGAGTCCACGCTCCAATACGGGAACAAGTTAAAGGTGGTCATCTCACTAATGGGTGTCATCACCAAATGCGATCCAGAAAGTTTCCCTGACAAAAAGCACTGAACTTCAGAAAACTACGCTTAGCTAAAGGCCGTCAATTTACGGGACTTATGTGAAGTTTGTTCAAGGAAGCAATATGTGACTTCCATCATTTTGCTGGAAGTTGCATGAAAATAGGTCATTTTTGGCCTATTTATCATGATATTCAGAGCATAAATGTTGTTTTGTCACTTAAAAGGGACAGATTGCTGCATTGCTGTAACTAATTCAGTGACCATAGCTTGTTAGTTAGCAAAAAAGCTTATCAATAAAATCATAAATATTAAATGCATGCATTTTATTTTTACTGATTTTTACCTGTTAGCAATGTACACTACCGCTGAATAGGAACCATGTACGTTTTATTTTTTCTTTGATTAATAAAAAGTTCAAAAGAAAAGCATTTAATTGAAATTTCAATCTTTTGTAACAGCATAAAAGTCTTTACTGTCATTTTTGATCAATTTAATGCATCCTTGTTGAATGAAAGTATTAATTTGGATGGTAGTCTGTTAATCAATAAATAAAAAATGCTTAAAAAAAGAAAAAAAGAAAAAAAGTTTTTTTCAAAAACAAGTTTTTATGACAGCCACCATTTAAATTATTACATCTTTAAATCATGTATTACTGAGTCATAACAATTCAAAATGATGGAGCAGGTCACATATATATGCAGTGTCTCTATGGGGTTTTAACATACACCCGGCGCAATGCGGCGCCAGGCGCGACGCAAGTGTTTTTTGCTAGTTTCAGTCTTGACGCAGTTATAATTTCCACGTCTTACGCCACGTTGTTTAAATAGCAAATGCATTTGTACCCATGTGAGTGCTGGTCTGAAAACGAGGTGTGTTCAGGCGCATTGTTGGCACGTTGCTATTTTGAGGCAACAGAAATAGACTGCGCCATTGACCAACTGAAAACTGGTCTAAAGTCAATGCAATTTTTTGTTAGTTAAAGAGCGTGTTAGTACTATGCGTCTGTAGGCGGATCCACAACGCGTGTACACTTGGTCCCGTAGATGGTCTGCTCACACGATTTAACCCCGCACACGAGCAGATCCGTTTCCTCGCTAGAGAAGCGTTCAGTCTTTCTGCTTGCAAATTCCACCATGTAAATAGCGAATCCGCAATGGCGCGAGCGCAACTGGCTTTTAAAGGGAATAGGAGATGAGACTCTGATTGGTTTATTGCACGCAAAGCCCAAAACACACCAATTACTCATTAAGCGAATAGGGACAACCCTTTTAGACCATGGGCTGGGTGCGCCAACCATTTTTCCCGTCGCTAAACTAGCAAAAGTGGATTTGGACCATATGCTTAATAAATCTTTAAAATAGGGCCCTATATATCTGGAATTGATCAAATTCTTCACTTTGTTTTGCAGGTGCTGGAAACAACACGCATCCCAGAATTCCTCCCAGAAGTCCCGGTGGAGAAAACGGCCCCCTCCCTCCCTCCAACATCGCTGTTATCGCAGGTGCGGCCGGCGGTTCGGCTTTCCTCCTGCTCGTGACCGCCGTGATCTGCGTGGTGTGCTACCGGCGCCGACATGCCAAGCATTCAGAATCGCACCACCCTCCCCTCTCCCTGTCCTCCCTGACCTCGCCCAAGCGGGGCTGCGGTGGGGGCGTAGGAGGCGGCAACAACAACGGCTCCGAGCCTAGCGACATCATCATCCCGCTGCGGACTTCTGACTCCGCCTACTGCCCGCACTACGAGAAAGTGAGCGGGGACTACGGCCATCCGGTCTACATCGTACAGGAGATGCCTCCTCAGAGTCCTGCCAACATCTACTATAAAGTATGAGAACCGGAGACGACCTTACCGACAACATCCGCCAAGACCACACCCACCTTAACGACTACCTAAACCACGCCCCACAAGCCCCGCCCCCTACAGTCTGCATCCCCGTAGATCCTTTTACCTTCACACGCATTTCTCTGACACACTAACCATTCCTGGTGGAGTGTGTCTGTGTGTGTGTGTGTGTTATCATTCCTCGTCACTCCCCCCAACTTCGGCCTTTTGTTGAGAGAGAGAGGATGTCCTGTTGTGAGGGCCTCCCTCTCTCTAACGTCCCACATGGGGAAAAGTTCTTAAAGCTAGAGAAAACCTCCTGGAGTGATTCAGCCCAACTGAAAAAACATAGACTCCTTTTATGGGGGGGGCGTTCTGGAGCACAAGCATCAAAACTTTTTCTGATGTACTTGCAAAAAACAGACTATAAAAACACAAAAAAGAAAAAAAGAAAAGGAAAACTTGTCCAAACCTACAAAGACAACATGTGAACTCTGACTTCGAATGCTACATCTACTCACAAATAGCAGTCTAGTTTGTATTAAACTCCTTCGTGATGGGGGAGGGGCCATTAATTCAGCCAATCGTCACACAGGGCTGCAGTCACGTGATCTAGGACCCATGTGTTTGATTGGTGGAGTTGTAGTGGCGTGGAGAATCTTGTATATTTTAATAACGTGTGTATTTTGTGAGTGTGTAGGATAAATATTCCAACACTGCAGTCGCACACGTTGCGACCGGCGGGCTTCAATACAACTCGCAAGTGTTTTTGTGCGTGGATGAGTGTGTGATTGAGTACAGTGTTAGCGTGAGCAAGGGCGCGTGTGTTTGTTAGACTGTTTCAAAACCAAAACACAAAAATATGAGCGAACATCAAAAAAGTTTTTTTTATCGCTTTCAACACATAGATTATAATTATATATGAATACTCCGTAAAATAATTTTTAGATTTTTTTTTGTTCATGTAAAGTTACAGTTTGCTAGGCCTAATTTTTGTTTTCCTATTTTTTTATGACATGCTGACCTTGTTTCTTTCCCTTTTTGAGTTGTAAATTAATTTAATGCTTTCATTTTGTTGCAGAAACCAAGTTTGTTTGGTTTCCCCCTCGTTTTCCTCTTTCCCAGGAGTCTCCTCCGTTCTACACATATATTTTTATAGCTCCTTGTACTCTGATGTAGTTTTGAAGCTAGACCTCGTTTGTGAATGTGTTGAGGTAGAACGATCCGAGAACGCTTTTTTTATTATTATTTTTAAAGACGCTTGGAAATAAGGGAAAAAACCCAGAGAGGAGGCAAAAATTGGAAGGGGGGTGAAATAAAAAGAAAAGAATGCGAACACCGCCTGTTGGGAAAGCAAACGCACGAGCGAGGAAACTTCTAGAACGACTGTGAAACTATGGAAGAATCACATTAAAAGAAAAAAATAGGGGAGGGGGAGGTGGAGGAAGAGAAGAAAAGTTGAAAGATGCTTAAAGGAGGAAAAAGAGAGAGAGAGAGAGAGAGAGAGAGAGAGGTTTTTATTAAACTCGCCTGGAACTGTGGAAGAGGCAGATCTGGGCCCGGTGGTTTTCTGAGGTACAAAGAGACAGAAGAGGGGAAGAAAGGAACTCATTCTCTCAGATGGACAACAGGATAGATGGACACACAGAATTACTCTTTTACAGACACACAGTGCTCTTTTTTGTTCACATGAAGTGAAGTGGAAATATTTCTAGACTCATTTCAAATTCTTGAGTATCTGCGGGCTCGTCTCAATTTAATGTAGACGAGACGTGTTCGGACACACACACACACACTCACACTCGGATATCGACTCAATGGCCATTGCACACAGAAAAGCTCTTGTAAAGAGATTTTCATCACACACACACATACACACACACACACACACACACACACACACACACAAACACACACACACCTCCAAATCTCAATCAAAAGCCATTCTGATTGGGCGTATATGCTGGTTACCTCAACAAACGCCGTGATTAGCATTGTTCGTTCGCATTCTCTTTCTCTCCTCTCTTTGCCTTTCTCTCTCTCACACACACACACACACACACACAATCATTGCCGCTTTGTAACTAGCTGTGTGTTTATCTCAGTTAGTGCCAATGAAAATCTCTCTCTTAGGCCTGCAACATACTCTATGCAAGTATGTGAATGCAAACGCTTCTAGCACGTCGTTGCATCCCGAAATGTGTCAGAACAAAATTATTATGTGATTTTAAATGTGTCAGAATTCAATTGCATTCTCAATGTGGCCAAAGTGGGCGCTATAGCAGGTAGTATTAGCATAAACTGTCTTCTTCTACGGTCAGTTTTCTCCGTCACGGCAGATCAATAGTTTGGGAAACAACGGCTGCATCCGAAATCGCATACTTCCCTTCTATATAGTAGATGAAAAACAGTTTGTGACCAAAGAAGTATGTCAGAATTCACAGTACTCGTAAAAGAGTGGACAAAAAGTTCACGGATGACCTACTTCACTTTACTATCCCATGAGGCCACAGGAGAGGATTTATGAATGGCAGTGAAGAGCGACGCAACTGTAGGTCACATGATAATAACAACATGGTGAATGTAGTACATCCGGATTACATTCATACTACACACACTCACACTAGAACATACTTTTTTAGCGGCTGTGAAATAATTACTTATTCAAAATAAGTATCTATTCAAGACAGTATGCGATTTCGGACGCAGCCAATCTCACTAAGCTAGTTATATCATATAGTATGTGCTATTTCTTCTGAAATACAAAATGGCATACTAATAAGCTACTATTATGAGTGCAGACTTTTTCTAGCTTTAGCTAATTAGCAGAGAAAAATGAGCTATATGGAATGACATGCAGGGGGAAAACAAAATATCTTATTAATATTGTGACCACAATTTAATTAAAAATGATGCAAATTAATAAAACATGGCCTCAAAATGAATAAGTCATGGGGAGAAATTTGAAATTCACTGCCACTTGTTTTGCATGTAATGAGCAGGGCTTCATAGTAAGAGTAGTAAGCTAGTATGCTAGTCTGAAAACAGCTAAACTTCGTTCGCATTTGTTCAATGTGTTGACCAGGCATTAGCGTCCGTGTTTGCATACTTGCGTGGAATATGTTTCTGGCCTTATGAGTACAAATTGTGTTCTTTTTCACTGCCATTGTCACAGTGTGTTTTGTATGCGTGTAAAAGAATGTTATCGCTAAGAAATACACAGCATACGCGCACATAATAACAAGCCATTCACACCCAAATATGTTAGGGGTCTTATTTTGCAGATGTGATTTGTGACGTTGGGACTTGAACAATCTGTTACTGTTTTCAATCTGCCTAGAAAGCTTCAATATTTGTCTCTCAAAAAGCATTTAGTTTTGTATCACTCTGGTGCGTCGAGACTGTGAGAGAAAAAAAAGACGACATTGTTTTCCTGTCACATTGATGTTTTCTTCTTACACGCAAATTTGGATTTCTGTTACTTCAATATCAAGTTGCCTAAAATGTGGAGGTGTTTCATTTGTTCGGCGCTGTTGTGTTCGTGAGCTGTTTCATACATATTTAAGCGTTCGGTTTCTGTTCCAATTATGTTGCATTTACTAAAACAATCAGCGTAAGCCATGTCTCCGCCCCCTGTGCACATGGACTTGGATACGTGTGTGTGTGCGCGCGTGCAGGTGTGCGTATATGTCCGAAACACTCGTGGACATCGTTCAAAGACGGACCGACGTGAAAGGGGAACGTTTCGAGGACACATGAGGAGACACGAACTCTCTCTGCTCACCATCCTCCCTTTTTTAGGTCTCGTTTATCGAACATCTGGCCCCAGAAAGGTCCATCTTCTGTCTCTCACATCGAGCGGTTCTTTGTGCACTTGCTTTCGCCACGAACGCTGGGACCATTATTCTGTACGCAGACACAAGCGGGGACGGAACCACAAAGTGTGTATTTTTTTAGAGAACGCTTCAGTTGTGTGTACGTGTTTCTCTGTGCCAATAGCCAGCGGGTGGCGGCCACTTTAAAGACCTCCATTCCTCTCCAGTGATGTGTTCAGACGTTTGTAAAACACCATGTTTGTGTGTGATGTTTTCTTTTCTGTGTCCATCCCATCTCCCCCCCTCTCACGACCCCTCTCTTGTTTTCCCTCCTGCATACATGCCTTTAAAAGGGTTAAACAACTAATACATTCCTTTGAAGAAATGTTGATTAAAAAACACAAAAAAAAAACTTTACAACGCATTCTTGTATTTTCTTGACTGTGCTTGTGTTTGTATGCATTGAGTTGTGTGGACTTGCACTGAATAACATCTAAATGAGATGAGAACAATTTAAAGGGATAGTTCACCCATAAATTAAAATCCTAAACCCGTAAGACTTTCATTCATCTTCAGAACACAAAAAATATATATTTTTGATGAAATCTGAGAGCTTTCTGTCTCTCTATTGACAGCTAGTCAACTACAGTACCACTTTGACGCTTCAAAAAGTTATTAAAACTAATCCATATTAATTGAGCGGTTTAGTCCAAATTTTCTGAAGAGACTCGATCGCTTTATATGAGGAACAAATTGAATTAAGGTTTTTATTCACATATAAAAAATCATCAACTCACACATCAGTTGTGGTAAATGCTCAAGCTTGTTCGCTTGACGTGTGAAAACCAATGACGTTCATTCTCGTGTTACGCTTCACGTTTGAGCTTCTGCAAGAACCAATGAGGTTCATTCTCGTGTTACGCATCACGTTTGATCTTCAGCAAGAACCAATGAGGTTCATTCTCGTGTTACGCATCACGTTTGATCTTCAGCAAGAACCAATGAGGTTCATTCTCGTGTTACGCATCACGTTTGATCTTCAGCAAGAACCAATGAGGTTTGTTTTCACACACCGTCAAGCAGGTTCGGTTATGTTCGCTGATCAATGTTTAGATCTAAATACAAGTCTCTTTATGAAATTTTTGAAGCGTCAAAGTGTCAGTTGCGTAGCGGTCAATGGAGAGACAGAAATATCTCAGATTTCATAAAAAAGATCTTCATTTGTGTTTCGAAGATAAACGAAAGTCTTATGGGTTTGGAACGACATGAGGGTGAATAAATAATGACAGGATTGTCATATTTGGGCGAACTATCCCTTTAATGCCCTTCATGTTTCTTTCCACACTACCATGAGTCCTGGTATTTCATCTTCTCTAAAGTAAAACACTGGCTTTTACAGTCGCCATCCGTTGCCCGTAGAGCAATGAAAGTGTTCTTTAAGCACACATAAATATATTTTCTCATATTATTTATTTCAGACTGTATCTCTTTTTCTCTTTTATTGCTATCCTTTAGATCCTTCTGTATGCTTTCCGAAAAACCATTCTGTTGCCAAAGCAACCATTGCCTTCTGGCAACAATTTCATATTTATGAAAACTCACGAAATCTGGTAGTGATTGTCCCCGCGAGGTTGGCGCACAGTTACAGGTGATGCTGAGGCGAGGACCGTATTATTGGCCTGGGAATGCTTATGTCGCGCCCCAATCCTCTCATTGCTGTAACATGATTTAGGTGCGAAAGGGAAGGTTCTGGATCACAAGGGAGAGAAAGAAAAACATGTAAAAAAGTCCTTATAGGTTTCTGCGGTCATCTTTTATTGTGTAATAATTTTTCTAAAATGAACTTGTATGCTATTAATGACCCAGAGGCACATTTTATTGCCCAGTGTTTGCTCAGGGAGTTTCTCAACTTAAAATTTCTCAATGTTTTCTTTGGTTATAAAATGGCAATTGCTGACGAACAGTCAGTGTAGTGATAAAATTAATGTGGATTGCATAGCTCAGATGAATAGGTTTTAAAGAAGAATTTAACAAGAAAGGTTTTATCTCCATTTTATCTCATTGCTGTCTATAAGTGCGTGGTTACTTTTTTTTACAGCTGAACACACAGGATTATTCTAATTTATATTAATTATATGCTAAACTCTAAAACATGCTACATAAATCCACAAAAAAGGAAAAACACCATGCTCAATCAATCTTTATGAAGGAGGCTACCTCAAAATTATAAATAATGCTAAGCTTTCATTGAAAGATATATTGAATTTCATAACCACAATATTTAGATAATTAAAAATCAACTTTGATTCAGTTTTAATTTTATATATATTTTTCAATTTGACATTTTATTCAGTTTAAGAGTTATTTAATGAATCCATCGACATTTATGGGAGTGATTCTCAACCTGCGGCAACAACATAGCATCCACTTCTCTTTTCTTTTTTAAATCAGTTCGTCAAAAAAAAAAATCAATAGAATTTGTAGACGGTATTAAACACCTGTATTAAAGTTCTACATTTTAATATATTTCAGAAACATGAATCACCTGTGTTGAATTTCCTTCCAAAGTCCTGCGCGAGCGTGACAGGGATTATTACTCTGATGTGATTGGTTATCAAGGCACACGTGATCCAAGTTAGCCGTTAGGCTTTCTCCCAAATCTGGTGCAAAATCAGTAGTGATGTTCATTCTGTGCTGCGCTTCGGGTCAAAGTACTAGGACATCAATGATCTCACAAGAACATCAGTGCCACATTAATGTGAGTAGTACAGTAGGCTACTGTGGTGCGTGAGATTAATATTATCTCCTGTGTTTCACAAGGACAATACAGGTGTATGATAGCTGGTTGTTTTGATGACGTCATTTTATGAGGCGCGCGACAATTCTTTTCTTTTTGATCAATACTAAATATTATCAAGGAAGGCCAATGTCTCAGATAATAATTGCAATGCCATAATACCTCTGTTGAATGGATTTTTAAATTCGCAGTTTCTGAGGATCATAGCCATTAAAGCATTAGATTTGAAAGTTATCATCATAGGCCCAGCACGGTGCTAAGTAATTCTCAGACTTTTGATCTGCAATTTTATAACTTCAGTCAATATTTTACACAAACCATTATAATTAAAGAAAATGTTTACACATATAATTTATAAATTCTACGACTACACTCATATAAGCCTTTACTTTGTATAATTATGTATATTTGGTTAGGTCTGTGTCAAATTTACAAACATATGCTTGTAGTCTTTTTAATACACCTAACATGAATTAATACACATAATGCTTTCTTCCTGCCAACAGCTGTGCTTTTCTGTGAAGTAGAGCACAGTTTCAGTTGTGTTATTAAAGAAAAGGAAAAAAAAAAAAACTCAAACTTGGCCTGGAGTGAAATCAATTAGGAGATAATCCTCTATAATCAGATTTGAACAGGTTTTGGCGGCAAGGCTAAAAATCCAGAAGACCGGCGCGCTTGACTTGAATGTCGCCACGGGAGCCTTAAGACGGCGTTGCTATGGGGACCCTCCTGAAGGTCAGAGAGAGCGAGATATGGTTTCCTAGCCGCCTGCAATTTGGCCATTTGAATAGCCGGCCGGTCATCTGCATATCAAATGCGCAAAATGAGCGATAGAGAGAAACAAGAGGAAAGGGAAGGCCACCTCCCCTTCAGTTTTCCTTTCTAAAGGCTGAGGTGAGGAAAGGTGAGGGCTGAAAGTCAAGTGTCTCTGATTGCACCTGTAGGCAGCGTGGCCTGGAAGCGACTGATGAAAAGACGGGTCTTTAAGTCGTCACCAGGAACCCCTCCGCTTAATCTCTCCTTCGGTCTCAGCCACCACAGCTCTGATCTCTCTCTCTCTCTCTCTCTCTTTCTTCTCCTTCTTTCGACATGTTCTCCTCCCTCTCTCGATAAAGCCTTGCATTCTTTATGTTGTAGGAGAGAGAAAAACAAACTGGTACAGTTAATAATGGGGCCGATGACAAGTGCAGCTGGGCTGGCAAAAATTAAGCTGATAAAGCAACAGAACTAGAGAGAGAGATAGTCGAGAGGGTGTTCATTTCAGATGATTAATTTATTAACACGACACAAAATGATACCAGCCGAGTATCCGACACAATACAGTGCAGACACCCTCTCAGTCTCATGTTCCCTCTACCACTTTACTTTCGCAAACCCCTCAGATCTATATGATAGCATCCGGAAACACCGCCGTGAGTTATGGGTAATCGTTTGCCCTTGGATATTCACACAGAAAATTGCATGGTGGTCCCATGATCTCATCCATCATTCATTCACATTGTATCTAGAGTGTTTCTTTCATCTTTGATACTTTTGGTTTCTTTTGTTATTTGAGTCGAGGAGGAATCAAAATGGTCTTTTTACCTCAAGTCTCTGGTCTTCTTTGGAACAGCGTGTACTCAGTGATCAGTGGTTCAAAATAGGGCTGGGCGATATGGCCAAAAAAAAATATCACGATATTTTTTTTTATATCAGTCGATATCGATAATTATCGATAAATGTCAAATATTTATTTATTTCAAGTTTAAAGACAGATTTGTACTCCTAAGTGAAAGCTGTAGAAACCAGAGCGTTGTGTTTTTAAACTACTCTTTATTGTCAGAACATATCATGACAAACACTTGCCAAACAGGGGAACATTCACAAATCGGAGGTAGAACATTCAAACATTTGACATTTTTCCTTAACAAAATAAATATCTTTATTTCAGTAGTATTAGCTTGAGTTAGGATGCAGATTTACTTTATACAATTTATGTTCATTAACAAAAACTGTAACATCTGTTTAAAAAAAGTAACAACATTTATTTGGTAAAATGTAATATTCTTTAGTTCTATTAAAATTAACCATTGGTCATCCAGCATCATGCATTTAGATCATTATAAGCACAGATAAAATGTAACTTTATGGTTTCTATGGTATTTATGAAAACCAGTAGCCTAAATACATTATTAAAAACTGTAATTATTCCATTAGTCCTTTAATACATTAATAATATTATACAATTCAATATATATATATCCCACATTTCATGATGCAGTTAATATTACTAGGCTAACGTTAAATCCGTGGTAAATGATGGGAATGTGTAGACGGAAAAGCCTTCTGACTGTATCGCTGCGCACAGTGTTTCTCCTGTTCGTCAGCGCCGCTTCATCTGCCTTTAAACTGGTGTAAATCACTGAGACGTGTGTTCCTCGCTGAATTCAAGCGCTTCTCACTGGATCTCGTGACCGAGAGCGATCAGAGTAAACGCGTCTGCTCTAGTGAGCTCGCGCTGCGCTGCCGTTTGGACTTTGAGCCGAGCGGATAAACGGTCCGTGTGGCGCGCGCGGTTCAAATGAGATTCGTTCCGCTTTTGGCGCAAAAAACATTATCGAACATTTATCGAACTCTTGATATCGTTTTATCGAGAAAAATTATATCGCGATAATTATCGTTATCGTTTTATCGCCCAGCCCTAGTTCAAAATAAGTAAAAGTTTGTTTGCTCGTAATCAAACTTGCTCTGTCTCTAAACGACTTTCCTGTTCGTCTGATGTCACTGAGGCCGGTGTTTAGGCTAATAGCTATAAGTTAGACATGGTTCTAGGCTATTATTTAGCATTTTTATAATCTTGCCAAGCAGTAATTTAAAACTGGTTACAGAAAGCATTCCTGGAGCTCAGGTACACTGTAAAAAAAGAAGAAGTTTGTGCTGCCTTAAAATTTTGAGCCCTTTCACACCTACTTTGTTGGATTTTCTGACTTTTCAGTTTGATCCGAATCAAACGTACAGATGTGAAAACTCCCCCAGACCACGGTCCGGATCAAACAGACGAAATTTGGTCAGACGAAAATAGGTAGTCTCGGTCCGGATCAAACTGAACAAAGGTTTGGTTCGTTTCTAGTGTGAAAGCATTTTCTGTATGGTTCGGACTTTCAGAGCATTTACAGGACATTCCGGTGGTTCCCGCAGGATTGCTTGCAGTCGTCTCCTCCTCGGCGACGATAAATTGTCGCACAACGTTCATTTGGCGAATTTGAACTAGCCTCAAGTATAGTTAGTGCTTTAGATAGTAATGTAGGGCCCCTAAATTTCCGCGATAACGGAATCACGGACGGAATTGGCGAACTAACGCGGAATCTACTGTTAACGCGGAATCTAATGTTAACGCGGAATTTAGTGTTAACGCGGAATCTAGTGTTAGCGCGGAATCTAGTGTTAACGCGGAATCTAGTGTTAACGCGGAATCTACTGTTAACGCGGAATCTAGTGTTAACGCGGAATCTAGTGTTAGCGCGGAATCTAGTGTTAGCGCGGAATCTAGTGTTAGCGCGGAATCTAGTGTTAACGCGGAATCTAGTGTTAACGCGGAATTTCGCGGAATTTTACATATTTGGAATGAAATTCGTAAATTGTGTGGGAGAAGAACGTGTCTGGGGAAAATGCAGCAAAACTGGGCGACACAACCCCTCCCGTCATTTCTGTTCGGGGGATCGCTTCAGTCGATTTAACCTGATTTCTATGGCTGAATGAGGGCTTATGAAACTATAAGCCACGCCCATTCCGGCGGGCTCTGACGCGCAAGAGCGCGAAGTGGCCTGATTGGTTCGCCATCTGAGCCGCCTCGCCATAGGTTCGTGCAGTTGCCGCAGCACAGCCACTGGCCGCGCTCAGCAAACACAGCTGCACTGCGTTTTAACCAGTTACCATTAATATTTTTAAGCTCATAAGCATTAATATTTTGTTGTTACTTGTTGAAGTACTTCGAGTGCAGTGTTTTGTTGCATCATGCAGTATTTGTCCTGAAAAGGTAAATGTGATGTTTGTTACCTCAATAAATTTAAGGTCATTCCTTTTTTATTTGTATACATTTTAATAATTAACATTAAAAGCAAACTCTTTTTACGACTAAAATAACAGTAAAGGGTAAAAAAAACCTGAATTCCCAAAAATGAAAATTTGCAAAAATTAAACTGGAAAAAACGGAATTTGGGAAAAAAATAAAACAGATTTATAGAGCCGTAGTAATGGCGTAATAATAACAGTATAGTGGCAACGATATGTGTCTGTTCATTCATTCTTTTCAAATTTACCCACCGATTTGACAACACGCTCACACGTCAGACGCACGTCCGTTTACAAACCAATCAATGTCAAGATGCAGCCCACATAGATGATGACGACAGGACGCAAGTATGTCATGTAAAGTTATTTAGTGCGCTCGCATAATTGCAATATGAAACCAAACCTAAACTTACCGAATGTATAAGATGTATCAAAACATGAACTTTGGTCCGGATTTTGGTGCGGACTTTCAGGCTTTCAAGTCAACTTGAAATGTGAAGTCGTGCTAATCATTACGCCTGATGCACACATGGTACGGCCGCACAGATTCTTACGCCGGAAGGAGAGTAGTTCCTAGCCATATAGGCTTGGAAAATCGCAACTTTTAATTTTCCGTCGATCTTAGTGCATGGTTTAACTACAGAAGAGTCAAGTTTTAAATAGGAAAAATATTGAAACTCGTTGGTCATTATGAAAGAAATGCTACTGGACCCATCAGAATCAATTATCTATGCTAAGCTATGCTAAAACTGGTACCGTCAGAACCGGAGTTCGGCTGAATGGATTCGAAAACGGTAAAACTCAACTGTTTAACTCTGGGGGAGTTGCAAAATGGTGGAGTATCCCTTTAAAGGGACTTTGGTTATTATTACCCAGTTATTGAAATTATAAAATAAAGAGTAAAATAAAGTGGTACCCTTACTTTTTTTAAGTTGAAAAAACTGTTTTTTTTTTACAGTGTTGCAATACCCAAGGTATGGGTTTAAGTCCCAGAGAACTCATGCACTGATAAAATGTGTTCCTTAAATGCACTGTAGATCAATTTATGTAATTGCATAAATGTAAAGGTTACAGCAGAGACTGAATACATCAATATGCTCTCTAGGGTGAACTTGACCTTCATTCTGCACATCTCGTGTCCCAGTTGGTAGAGGCTCAAATAAATATGGCCTGATTCCTTGGACGAAAACTTAGGGGCCGTTTACACAACACTGTTTTCAACTAAAAACGGGAAACTTTGTATGCGTTAATTTACATAATTGTGTTTTTAGTACATCATCGTCGTGTAAACATACCATTAATCCGCACAAACATCTCCTGAAAATTTACGTTTAACATTCTGGTATTAGACACACACTTTTCAAGGTCCAGTCAATTCTTGATGGATAGAATACATTTTTTCCTGGTTGCACACTAATGTTTGGGGTCGGTAAGAGTGTTTTTCTCTGAAATAAATCGATACTTTTATTCAGCAAGGACACATTCAATTGATCAAAAGCAACAGTAAAGACATTTGTAATGTTACAAAAGATTTCTATTTCAAATAAATGCTGTTGAAATTTCTATTCATCAAAGAATGGTTTGCGGAAACCTGAATGGTTTCCACAAGAGTATTAAATATCACAACTGTTTTCATCTTGGATATTAATAAATGTTTCTTGAGCAGCAAATCATTATAGTAGAATGATTTCTGAAGGATCATGTGACACTGACGACTGGAGTTATAATGCTGAAAAATCAGCTTTGCATCAAAGGAATAAATCCCATTTTGAAAATATATATATATTTTAAAATATTTCACAATATTACTGTTTTTACTGTATTTTGCTATCAAACTTTAGTCACAATGAATGAGTGAAGGGATTGAGAAGCCAACAGAATTACTTCCCCTCCCCCCACCTTTTTATCTGTTATTGTTATCTGTCATTCTGTACGTTCACTTCACATGAAGTTTCTCTCTTTCTAAACCCTATTATCATTCAGTATCTTTCAGGTTGGACAGGAGGACACTGCTTCCAGAGCGTCCGCTTAGCATGCGGTTTCTAAACCAACCGTCCATCTCACGGCCCAGCAACCTGTTTTGATGCCCAGTGACCTGAGGTCAGTCTCACCCTGCTTCAACACTTCAACACCCTGAGATAGCACAACAACAACAACAAAAATCAATACGGCCTCCGTCTGGAGGGATTTCTTCTTCTTTTTTCAAGTCTCACAGGAAAAGTGTTCAATTCTGTGGGGTTTCGTTAACACTGGAAAAAGATGTCACGGGAAAACGAGACAAAATCGTTAGCCGAGTGGACAATAAGACAATAACGGACCCCACAAAGCCTCAAAATTCAATTTGAAAAGTTTTCTCAAAAATTCCCCAAATGACAAGAGTCCTTCAGCAGCAGAATAGCTGCCCTGCTTCCCTTCTTCTCCCCGCCCTCACTCGCTCTTTCAGCAGAAAAGAGGAAAAAAGTAAAAATGAATCCGCCACCTCCCTCACTCCCCCACTTACTCTCTTTTTAAGACGCACACACACACACACTCCCATTGCTTTATTGAGGCAGCTGCACCCTTTGACCTCTGTGCTTGTGGAATGTGTGTGTAGTATGTGTGGGTGTGAGTGTGAGTGTGTGTGTGTGTGTGTGTGTGTGTGTGTGTGTGTGTGTGTGTGTGTGTGTGTGTGTGTGTGTGTGTGTGTGTGTGTGTGTGTGTGTGTGTAAGGCAGAAAGAACGGCGGGGGTCTCTTTTTCTCCATACAACAAAGGCTGTCGGATCGACAATAGAGTGGCAGAATAGAGTGTGTCCAGAGGGCCAATGAGTCGTGCTAGCTTGCTAAACCGGCGAGGGCGACGGAGAGAGAGTGAGCGACGGGAGAAATAGAGTTTAAATTAAAAAAAGAAGAGAAAAAGAGATGAGGGATATTTGTTTTGTCTGGGCACATTCATAAATATACGACTTCCGATGCCAAGGGAAGCAAATAGATGGGCCCATGTTCGGTTCTGGAAGTGTGTGTGTGTATCAATGTGTGTGTGTGTGTGGGGCCCAGTACACACAGCAGGAGTGTGGGCCCAATGACTCATTGCTGCAAATGACATCAGCAGTGTCAGCTTCAAATACTGCCAAATGCTGCATTCAGAGAAGGAATGTGTGTGTGTGTGTGTGTGTGTGTGTGTGTGTGTGTCCAGGTTGTGCAGCTGGGCCAAAGACAGACAAAGGTGTTCCGTCACGCTTTGCCTCAAAATGTGTGTTTTCGGGAGATGTGGGGGCAGCTCGGTGATTTTTCTTTTCGATCCTCTCACACACACACACACACACGCACTTGGCTTTATCGATCTCTGTGGTGGAGGCAGATATATATGTCTACCATCCAAGAGTGTGTGTGATGTGATTTACTTTAAGGTCCCGTTTTGGTCAGTACCTAAATCTCCCTAGCATTTCCTTCATATATTCTGGTGGCAGCCTTAAAGGGATAGTTCACCCACAAATGAAAATGCTGATAATACTATTCACAAATGTATCACGGTTTCCATAAAATATTAAACAGCACAACTGTTTTCAACATTGATAATAATAAAAAAGGTTTCTTGAGCAGCAAATCAGCATATTATAATGATTTCTGAAGGATCATGTGACACTGAAGACTGGAGTTATGATGCTGAAAATATATTCCATCACAAAGTTTGAAGTTATATTAAAATAAGTTTTTATTTTAATATAATAAATCTATTTTTGATCAAATAAATGCAGCCTTACTGAGCATAAAGGCCTTCTAAAACATTTTAAAAAACCGTACGCACTCAATACCTCACCTGCAGTTATCATGGTCCAGAAATAATGTTTTTCTTTCTGACTACATAATAATGAAAACATATCCCCAAGCCCACCCCCAAGTCCCCGTTGCCAAATGCACAGGTGGCACAGAGGCCCCTCTGAAGTAGCAATTAGGCATCTTTACCCAGACTGTTGATGCTCAGAGGTGGCACAAGTGCATTTACACAGCAATTTTAACTGTACACTTTTATACTAGAAGCTGAGGTGGCTCAGAGCAGGCACAATTTAGTCTGGCTTTTACACTGGATAAAGACGCCTTATGATATTCTAGTCTCTAGAAATGATTAACATCTATACCGTCAGTGTACGTCTATACCGTCAGTGTACGTCTATATGGGATGTTTTTGCTTGTCTTCCAACAGGTGAAAATCATTAGTCAGATTTTCGGTACTCCTGTTGGTAGCATAAATGCTATTGAACGTGTGACACGCCAGTTTAATGCTTATGGTTATGGACTTCTTCCAATCCCCATGCATCACTGGTAATGATTTTAGGGAACAGTTTTGATATCATTTATCAGTTCAAAGCATGTTTTTGTTTGTCTCTTTAACAAAACAGGTGGTCTCTGTAACACGCCCTCCTTCCCTTTTCATTTTGATCTCAGTCACTCCATCCCCTCCTCCTCTCTCTCCAAACAAAGCTTGAAGGACGTTCTCTCTCGTCCACAAGCACAAACTCTCCCAAACTCTGCTGTTTTTCCCCCGACTCCCATCCACCCCCCCCCCCCCTCCTCCTCACGCAGCAGCTGCCAGGCTTCTTTGCAGGGAAAATGATGCATGTCCAAAAACAACTGATCGCACTTTTTTTTTTTTTTTTTTCAATCGTAACTACACCCCCTGTACACCTCCATCCACTCCTAATTTGTTCATTTTCAGCATTCCAGTCCGCGTGGGTCCCTGAACAGTATAATGTGTCTCTCTGTCTCCTTCACATACAGCTATAATACTAAACTGGGCTTCAGTCCTGTGTGCTGACAGACACGGATATTTCAGGAGGGAGGCTGAGCATTTAAACACACTATTCCTGAATGTCCATTGAATTTAAAAGGGATAATTCATCCCAAAAGTGCAAATTCTGTCATCATTTACGCACCCTCATTTCATTCAAAACCTGTATAAATTTCCTTTTTCTGTGGAACACAAAAGATAGTTTTCTTCTGTTTTACAATGAAAGTCAATGGGGTCCAAATATCTTTTTTTTTTAAAGTTCCAGGTTTGCTTTTTTGTTTGTAGGGCTGCATAATTTTGCCAAACATTTGGTGATATTATATAAATTTGTGTAGAAAAGTATATCATAAATTAATAGTTATTATTATTTATATACACTATAAATAAAATATATACATGTATATACACACACATACATATTTGTATATATTAACAAACTTTTATGTTAGATGTGATGAATCAATTTGACAGCACTAATTTATTTATATGATTTTTTCGTAATACAGCTGTAAAATTGCTATACAAATATTTACGGCTGTCTTAATTCATTTTCAAATATTACACCATCAAGCTTGTATTTTGGAGGGAAACCGCAGAGAGCCCTTAAAAGCTTCTCTTTTTTGACAACCAATTTATAAGCGTTTCTCATTAAAATGGTGGGAAGATGGTTGGCGCATGTTGCCTTCCCAAATGTACTTTATAAGCGACCCAAACTCAGAGCAGATGCAGAGATTAGTCTGATACGCTGAAAACACCAGATCACGAGCTGCTCGCGTGTAAAAGAACACAGCGCTGTTATCAAATCACAAAGGATGGCGCCGAGCCACATCGGGGTTTCGGTTTTATTAAGATTAATTGTTTAGCCCTGCCATTGATTTTCATTGCATGGACAAACACAGTGGAGTAAATGACAGACTTCTCCTTTTTTGGCGACCTATCCCTGGAACGAATTCCCATTCTTGCTTTTGGTACTGGTCTAGTTGGTGTACTAGTATAGCAATGAGTGACTAAAGTAGGCCTGCTAGTTGAGTAGCCTGATAGGAAAACCTGGTCCTTTCAACAGTGAACAGACAGATGGAGATGGAGAGAGAGAGTTTGGATAGCTACTAAACACTCCAAGATGTTTGAACTCACTTCTGGAGACATAATATTCAGGGGTACATACTTTCACAGTGTGTAGCTGCACACACACCCTCACACACAGACTAAGATTTGCCGCCACACAAGGGAATCCCCTTTGAGACCTCAGCTTCATTATGATCTGGCTTACCTCAGCATAGACTGGAGTGTGAGCTCTTTGTTGGCTCTGTCAGGGAGCAAGAAAAGGAGAGGGAGAGTGATAGAGAAAGCTCACGACCGTGTCAGTATTGAACACTCGGGCCTGTCTGTGAAACCTATCCCTCCCATTTTTCCGTGCGCCCCCTTTTCGAGCCCCTCTTCTGCACTACTGGAGCTAAACTCTTTTTGTTTTTATTAATGAATGCCGTGCTGTCACCCGTCTGCTGACACATGTAATGCTCACATTCATCCATGTACCCGACTGGCAGGGAACACACACACATGCCCCCCGTGTGGTTGTGACCTCATAACCTTGTTGTCATGCAGTATCCATCTGCCATCAGGACACAACAGGACAGAGGGAAAGTGTAAGACAGAGAGGAGACTGTCAAATGTCAAGCCCTCCCTCCATTCTTACTTGTGAAAAACACTAATGACTTTTCCTTTCTCTTCCCCAGCCAATACTTTTCATTAGGACGGCCATTACTGACTCATACTCAGTCATTACTTGCTCGCAGCTTTCATTTTATTGGCATATTTATGTTTTACGAGAGTTGTGAGTAATTAGTCGGTTGCTGAAATGTGCTGTGGGATAGCTAGACCTGATCACGATTCTCCCACGATTCTGAACTAAACAAAATAACGTAATTTACCAGAGGTTTTGGCTAAATGTTAATTGCTGCAACCTATTGAAAATGGATTGAAAAATCTGAATGAATAGCTTTTTTTTTTTTTTTAAACAATGAATGATTCAACGACTCACTCATAAATACTTCACTTGTTTTATTACTGGATGAATCAGCGATCTGTTGAATGAAATATTCAATGACAATTTTTCCTTAAAACATTCTTCTAAACATCTTTTGTGTTCCAGCAGAAAGTCAGTCATAGGGTTTGGAGCATGTGCAAAGCTGGATTATGGATCGAGCCAGTGGGCCCAACGCCCCAGGACCTCGGACTGCCAGGGGCCTCCAAAGCCTCAGGCTGCGCACCCCAATACTGCCAAAGTAAGCTGAACACCAGGGTCCTCAGCACAAGGCCAGACATTCCCTCATTTCAGTAGAATATAAAACGGGCTGTGAGTAGCATGTGCCAAACACGTCTCAGCTCATTGTCACTCATGTCTATAGAATATATTTTTTCCTTTGTACATACAGATGAAACTTGAAAAATTAGAAATTCGTGCAAAAGTTCATTTATTTCAGTAATACAACTCAAAAGGTAAAACTAATGTATTATATAGACTCATTACATGCAAAGTGAGATATTTCGAGCCTTTATTTGTTATAATTTGGATGATTATGGCTTACAGCTTATGAAAACCTTTTCACAATATTCTAATTTTGAATTTGGGGTTTTCATAAGCTGTAAGCCATAATCATCAAAATTATAACAAAGGCTTGAAATATCTCACTTTGCATGTAATGAGTCTATATAATACATTAGTTTCACTTTTTAAGTTGAATTACTGAAATAAATGAACTTTTGCACGATATTTAAATTTTTCGAGTTTCACCTGTACTGTACATGTGTGTAGCCCTGCGTATCATACTATAGATAGATCATACTATAGATCTTTTCAAAAGGGTTACTGCTACTTTAATGATGTGTATTATGATGTATATGTTAGCTTAATGTAATGCGTACTCTATCCAGTGCCTGATTAGAAAACTCAGAAAATCGCTTTATGATGCTGTCGTCTGATCTGTTATATGTCCATTAGTATCTTTTAAATTTTTACATGTACTACTGCTCATAAGTTTGTTATCAGCACGATTTTTAATTTTTTGAAGTCTCTTATTATGCTCATTAAGGCTGCATTTATTTGATCAAAGATACAGTCAAACAGTAATATTGTGAACTATTATTACAGTTTAAAATAACTGTTTTTTTATTTTAATATATCTAAAAATCTAATGTATTCCTGTGATGCAAAGCTAAATTTTCAGCATCATTACTCCAGTCTTCAGTGTCACATGATCATTCAAAAATTATTCTAATATGCTGATTTGATTTGAATAAAACGTTCAAAAAAAGAAAAGCATGTATTTGAAACCGAAATCTTTGGTAACATTATACATGCTTTTACTGTCACTTATGATCAATTTAATGCGTCTTTGGTGACTCCAAACCTTTAAATGGTATCAAGTGTATAGTCTTATATACTAAATGAAGCTAGAGGTTGTGAAATCAATCGTTTTTTAGTGTTGTTGTTGTTGTTGTTGTTTTAGTGTCTTCTGTTTTGCGAGATGGCCACTCAGGATCCTAGCAGTTAGCCTTGTAGCTTATCTAATAACCAATGTAACTGATATGTTTTTATACAGGTTGTTTTTTTGTTTAATCAGGCATTACAAATGGCTACCCAAGTGTCCAAGGCATACTCGATTGATCATGACACAGCCCCTGAACATGAGTGTAAGTAAACGACAACAGAATTTTGTGTAATCTGTTCCTTTAAAAGTGGATTAAAAGCATGTCCTAACCTCTATAAGATGTGGGTTGAGCATCTGAGTTGCAGAGATAGTGAGTGTAAGATCTCATATGTACTCGGCTAACCCATAAGATCATTTAACGGTTCGGGCAGATTGTGTCAGTGATAGTTTGACAGTATCAGTCCTAACCCAAAATCTCACACTGGATTTGGAAGAGTTCCTTTACACAGTTCATAAATAACTATGCGTCCTTCCCGTGACACATTTATTTGTAGAAATTTGTATGATTCATAATGTGGAAACAGTGTTTGTAATGAACTGCCTTTTGATAAATTTTAATTAAATCCCATTAAACCCGGCGCTTTGTCGCATGTGTAAAAGGCTGCTGACAGTAGTTAATTAGCCTGTTTAAGCGCAGCTCGCTTTTATAATGCATTTTGCTTTGTCATCATCCCGTTTTTCCCTGTAATTAGGCGTGACAGCGCGAGAGACGCGACGTGAGGGCCGGGAAGCGTGAGCACTAGATGGAGTCAGGTACGTGTGAGGATTGAAGAGTTTAGTTTTTTTTATATATATGGGCGCCAAGAGATTACCTTACTGAGTACATACTACCATACCATGCATTATATTTCCTCCTCCAAGCATAACCCCCACCGCCTTCCTAATCCTCCTGCACTCCCTCTCTCCTTTCCCCCATCTTCCCCACGCCTACCAAAAAAACTCATTTCCTCTCGCGCCCCGAGCAATGTGTGCTGCGCTAATTGCGCTAAGGTGGAGCGGCGCTTTGGTTTGTGTTTGTGTGCAAAATGTATTATTTTTGCAATGTGTGTATTTGCGCCTGTCCGCTCAGCTAGGCATCGTTCCAGGGCTTCCTGTGCCACCTGGGCATCTTAAAGTCTGCCAGTCTGTCGGTACGGGAGACCCAGCTGGACCGAGGGCTGTGAGGGTTTGTTGGTAGAATCGGTAATGAAGATTTAGAGCCAAGAACATTAGCCGTCTTGAGCCTCAGACCCACCCAAGAGCCCCTAGGGTGCTCAACCTTGAGCTTGTTGCCCTCTATGTGTTCCTGTCTCCAATTGTTCATGGCGAGATACATTTGTGTGCATGTGGAGACTTGTTTTGTTATTGCACATGTTTATGTGGGATTTGAGAGCGATTTGACATGCCACGTTCTTTATTAATTTTGGTATGCAGCTGCAATTATCATCTAACACCTTCTCGTTCATTAGATAGGTGTGTGGGTAATAAAGGTATGCGCTGTGGTTACTGTGGAAGGTGTGAAGGTGCTCTGTGAACAAACTAAGCCATTCCAGACTCGCCGCCAGTGAAACTCTATTGAATTTGATTCTGGCATGAAATGCACAATGTTTAGACTAGAAGACTGTAGTTTACTGGATAATGCACAGTGTATACTGTATAGACCTTAGTCAGGGTAATGCAGACTCTTGACAAAAATTTAATGAAACAGTTTTGAACCTTAAGATCTTTATTCAGTGCAAGACATTGTAAAGACTTTAACCCCTTAAGCGGCACCCCCCTTTTTTTAAATAGACATGAAAATGCACATCCCGAACTTAAATGGTTGTAATTCAAGAATGCTTTGCAATATAGATGTAATATTGGTCTTGTTTTAAAGAAGACATTTGGCAGATTTTTGTAGAAATTAAATAAATTAAGAAAGTTAAAAAACTTATAGAAGTTTGAGTTTATGAAAATGTACAATGTTACAAAATTAATTATTCATATTTTATATAAAATATATATTTTCAAAACCTGGAGGACTCTATAAATGCAAAGAAATCAAAGCCAAAAATCTGAACAAGTTGTGTTTCAAATTTTAGGTTGATATCTCAAAAAATAAGCTTTCAGTGAGATTTTGTTTGGGCGCAGTACCAAACTTTTCCACTAGTTGACATTATTGCCCATATAAGGGCGCCTCCGATTCCATATGTTTGAGTGATCTGAACCATTATTTTTACAATCTTCATACAATTTATGAAGTAGACATCCTATTCAGAAGTATAGGACGGTTTGGCAAAAGTTTGGCAGATTTTAAAATGAATTCAACCTCTTAGAAACACAAAAGGATCACGTATGTGATTACACATTACACAGTACATTATAGCTCGCTGCCACATCACTAATGGTGAATCTATTCTTTTTTTTTCTTTATATTTAAAAAAAAATTCAGACTTTTTTTTCTAAAAGATTTGAATGGATGCTATGCTTTTGAACTCTTGGCATGAAAACAAACTGAAGTTTCTACCATTCTTTCATGATTTTTCATGTTCATCACAATTTCAAAATAAAGGTCTGAACACGCCTAAGGAGTGTGAAAATATTCTTGTTGCAAATTGATAAGTTACGGCTCCTCTGTAATTTATTTTGAAAATCATTCACCAAATATGTAAACTAGAGATTGTAAGCTTTCAAATTATATATAGTTTGTCAAGAAAGATTAGTTTAGGTTTAGTATAGGATATATTACTGTTTTAAATATGTAATGGCCGGCGGGCCGGTGCCAATATAAGGGGTTAAAGGGATAGTTCACCGAAAAATTAAATACATATACATTTACTCACCCTCATGTTGTTCCAAACCTGTACGAATTTCTTTCCTGTTAAACACAAAAGATGATATTTTTGGAGAATGCTGGTAACCAAACAGTTAATGGTCCCCATTGACTTCCATAGTATTTTTCCATGTAAAATTCAATATGGCGTAAGGTATAAACTCCCTACTATTCAAAAAAGGCATGTGATGCAGTTCATATTATATATAAACATTTAAAAGTAGCATTGTGTTCGTCATTTGGCTTCATCATGTTGCATGAATGTATCATTTAGCAAGTGTCATCCTTCATCTATGGTCTTGTGGTAATGTGGTTGTTTTGCGTTTTTATTCCTGGTTTGTGTAAATATGTTCACTTTTTGGCTGTGCGGTCAAACTCAAAGTCAAGAAAGACGTGCTGAAAATCACAGCTGATCACTTCAGGCCACGGTCAGATTGAAAAGATGAAGGGTAACAATTTTTAAGATTTTTTTTTTTTACTCTCATTTTCTTTCTCTATAAAATATTTTAGAACTTATGATAACAACATAAATATACTAGTATCTTCATTATAAAAAATATCCATGCACTGTAAAAAAAAATCATGATTTATCACAACTTTTTATCTTTTGTCAAATCAAATCAAACTAATGTGTGAAGATAACATACTATTTTGAGTTTCTGTTTATTACTTTTTCATTGTATTAACTCAATTTTTTAATTACAACGAACTCAAAATTTTAAGGCAACAAGATAACTTGCTTTTAAGTTAAACCAACATTTTTGTTTACAGTGTGGAGTTTTAAGATTGTATTAATATAATATACATGACAGGTCTAGAAATCATACTTTTAAAAGTAGACTTCAACATATACAGAACCAAGTTTTTTAAAGACCCCGTTTTTCCAAAGAACTTCACTCCTAAACTCCTGATCGGAGGCTTTCGTAAATATTAAGTTTATACAAGTTATGCTTCAACTAAGTTTAATGGTGCAATGCAAAATATTTAGTTGTGTGTAAGTTGTAAACATCAAAACTAGGCTAAGTTGTAACTTACGCACAGCTGGTGCAACCGGCCCCAGCTGGAGAATTTGAATGCTTCGGCTGGTCTGATGCAAGACTGTCCATGTTGTTGATGGCATTATTCGTTTCGATGCTGCATGAATGTAGTGTTGTCTATCGTGAGTGTGTGTGTGTGTGTGTGTGTGTGTGTGTGTGTGTGTGTGTGTGTGTGTGTACTAGGAGATCAGAAGACACAATCTTCCCTAGAGACTGATTAGTAAACCCACCAAATGCCATTAGGGCAAAATGAATCTGACCACAATCCCTGTAATGTGTAATAAAGTGAATGGAGTGTAATGTTATTACAGTACAGACCAGACCGTGATATTAGTGGTCTTGGACACGCACACATACACACGTCTGAACGTAATAGGCTCTCTATTCACATACTCTTTCTTTTATAGAGGACAATATAAAAGTAGTGACTAATGGTAATATTTCTGAGTTATGGTATTGGACACCGTGGACTGAGCGAGATGACGTTATGTCATATATGTGTGGTGAAGTCTGAACCAAAGCATTAAACCACGGAAAGAGGCCCATGTGACCTTTTGTCTGGCTGTAATAGACCACAATTTTTCCATAATATTAGCAATCAAGACCCGAATAGCTTGGCTTATTCTGCAAAGATATGAAACTTGGTAGTCATAAATATTCTGTGCTATTGTACGTGAATACAATTGTGAACAATGACAATAATTCAGATTTTGCGTGGAGCTGACTGTTGGGTGTGATTGCAGGAAACAAAGATTTATTTCCTTAACGTCACATATCAATGTTACGTCCCTGCGACGTACTGTCACTGCGCCCCTCACACATGCATTTAATTACCTACTAAATGAATAATTCATAGTTGAGCCTCAGGGCAGTAGATAATTATAACGATGAGGGTTATTCTGTTTATTTTGCTCTTTGTGTTAAGATGTCAATTTTTCTCACTGCATTTCGAGCATTTGAGGAGAAAAGTCACGCTCTGTTTTTAAACCAAGAAGATAAGGCGCCGGGTGAAAGAGAAGACCGTAAGGAGATGATTTGCCTCTCGCACTTTATTTTCAGAATTAAACTGATGTAAATAGACAGGTGTAAATAGACAGATCATGAAAACGAGTAGAGATTCTGTGTGCAGGTTCTTAATTAGTTCCCTCGTTCCCTTTAGAGATTAGTCTGGCTATTTTCATGTCTCACTCTCAGAGCTACAATATTCATCTGCAAATATTCAATACCATTGATTAAATAACAATGATTAAAAAAACAATATTTTTTTTCATATTTTTACGATATATAATATATGTCTATATATATATATCGTCTATATATATATATCGTATAGAAATACGATATATATTATATGTCTATATATATATATTGTATTTCATATTAAAATATGGGAAAAATTTGTTTTAATCATTGTTATATAACTTTTTATATAAAATAAGATATACATAATATATAATAATATGTTTATATATATGTATATATATATAAATATATTTATATAAAAAAAGTATATATATATATATATATTTTTTTTTTTTATAAATAAATATATATATATATAAACATTATTATATATTATGTATATCTTATTTTATATAAAAAGTTATATAACAATGATTAAACAATTTTTTTTTCATATTATTATAAAAAATAATATGACCGTGTATATTTAAAAATACACACACAATTTTTCTTTATTTTTTAATCATTTTATTTTAAATAAAATATACATATTGTATATATACACAGTATATATTAGTGGTGTAATGGTACATGTATTCGTCTTGAACTGTCACGGTATGGATGTCATGGTTCAGTCACACACTGTGTGTGTGTGTGTGTGTGTGTGTGTGTTTGTATTTTATGTAATATAAAATATAAAACGCTTATATATGACCTCTGCTTTAAGCTAATGCATAACTAAGCAGTGAGTAATGGCTTGATAAATCATTCTGATTGGCTTACATAAAGCACAGACATGTCACTGATTGGTTGATAAATCTGTCTGTCATATATCATGTGTATATGTCCATTAGATCATCCCAGCTGGGATCAGGGCAGGGAAAGACGATGGGTGATGTTGGCTGTGGGCTTTTTAACAGCCGTTCAATATGTGATTGATTGCTTAAGTAGTTGTTATGACTCCATGAGTGACCTTAGAGACCTTAGAGGAACTGGTAAAGCTGGGTAAAAAAAACTCATCGTTCTCTTCACCACGACCAGCTATTGATTAGTGGTTTTTATGTCTACTGATCAATGGAGCAAGACTGCTCTATAACTCATTTAAACAAGATGTCAATCAGACTTGATCTATCAGCTGACAGGGGGCGCAGGAGGGGACTTTTCCTGTTCATGAGGCCTTGTGGCCGGAGTGGGAGCGGAGAGTGACAGGCATGGATGTTGTGGGTGTTAGGCTTGTCCAATCTAAACAGGAGCAGCATGTCGGACATGGAGCCGTCCACCTACACACACATATACAGCCACTTAACGACAACATCCCACCAATCAGCGTGTCAACGAGCTCTATTGCAGCCCAGCGGTCTTTAACATGTCTGGGCCTGACCGCAGCCTACGCAGCTGTCCGTCAAAAACCCAGGCCCCGCCTCCGTTCACCCACTGTTTATAGAGCGGCGAAACGCAGTCTGAAGTGTGGCGCTATGCGGGGGGCGTATGTTTGCATAGTCACCCACTGCAACTGATGCATGCTGGGAGAACGTGGGCGTGGGAATAATAGACAGACACGTGTCTGGCAGGATAGACGGTTTGAAGGAAAGACATGGAAGACCCCGGAGAATAGGAAAGCAAGTTATGGCTTGAAGATCCTGAGACACATGATGTTTATTTAAAGCAAGAATGCAAAAATGAGGAGATGTACAGAAGAGCTCTGTTTAGACCTGGCACTTCATGCTTCTCGCAAAGCCAGGTTTTTAACTGTTGGTGTAAAGTTTGGTCCAATTTTTTGTTTGTTCCGGCCAAGCACCCACAGTGTGTGTTTGTTCCCCCTTTATCCAACTTTCTATTAGCGACTTACCCAAGTGCTGGGGTTTTTAAACATTTTGATGATAAGAACTCCAAATATGATTAACCTTTTGCAAAGAACGCTCTTAAAAATAACGTTTCTTTACTGACATTAAAGAAGGGATAGTTCACCCCAAAATGAAAATTCTGTCATCATTTACTCTGTCATGTTGTTTCAAACCTGTATGAGTTTCTTTCTTCTGTTGAACACAAAATGAGATATTTTAAAGAATGTTGGTAACCAGACAGTTGACTGTAGCCATTGACTTCCATAGTATATATTTTTACTTCTACGGAAGTCAATGGCTATCATTAACTGTTGGATCATCAACACTTTAACACCCATGGAACCTTGCCATTGCACAAAAGGTTCTTTAGATCATTCAAATGCTTCTCACACTAAGAAAAAAAAGCGTTCTTCTAAGAACTCTTCACTGAAGGTTCTTTTGTAACCCGCTTCCTAAAATAGAGCAAATTTATTTATACTGTAAAAATGTGATATTATTAAGTTTTTAAAAAATATTTATTAATTGCCATTTTATGTGTTCATTGAATTAATTTAAAATACATTGTTAAAATATTAGGTCCCACTTTATATTAAGTGGCTTTAAGTACTTTGTACTTACATCGAAAAATAAGTACAATGTACTTATTGTGTTCATGTTGTATTGTAAAACACTTTTGCTGCTATTGCGGTGTGATACGGGTAAGGTTAGGGACAGGTGTGCTGGTATGGTTAAGTTTAAGGGTGGGTTAAGGTGTAAGGGAAGGGTCAATACATTAATTACAGCTGTAATTACATGCAGGTATTTTAAAAATATAAGTACAATGTAAAAACATGTATGTACACAATAAGTCCATTGTATCAAACTAGTAATTTCAATGTAAGTACATAGTACTTAAAGCCACTTAATATAAAGTGGGACCAAATAGGGTCTGGAATGTATTATCTGTACTATTAAAGGGGCTATATGTAGTTTTCAGCGGCCTCTAGCGGTGATGTTTCAGATTGCAACCAATACGTTTACAAGCGAGTGCTCGTGCAAAATATAAAATCAAAATATATTTTAACATGCTTTGTAGTAATGTTAGCTTACCTGTCCAATAGGATGAAAGCCAACTCCGGGTCTGTTTTAATACCCAAAACAAAGCGGAGGTGTCTCCATGATTCAAAAGCCCTGCAGATGTTGATCCGTGTTTTCGTCCGAAGTTGATCCGATTCACGTTGGCCGAGCTTCAGCAGATAAAACTCATTATGTGGAGATTGTGTTGGAGTCTGTGTTGTGCTGGTCGTTTCTTAGTGTTAGCAGACTCCATGTCATAAGTTGCAGTGTCGTCGCTGTTGAGTGCAAAGTCAGTAGACGAGGCGAGAGGCTCGGGAGCGCGCATGCACGTCAATGGATTTTGCGGTAAATCCGACCCGGAGACTTCACATGGAAATAGGAATACTTGCTTTCAGGGGTAATAGCAAAACCCGCCAAGTGAATCATTTTAATGTGAGATTACAACCCCTTCACACACAGGCAATAAAAAAAGGATTAATTTTAGTAGAAAAACTACACATAGCCCCTTTAAATGTTTAAAATTAAAGAGAAACATTTTTACTTAATTCAAATGTATTTGTAACTTTCTAGAACCTTTTTTTGGCCCGCTCTGTTGGTACTCAGACCCCAGTTACTGTATATTTTTGGCTACATTGTAGTTTTATGTGCATTTATGAGCATGTACTCTTATGTACCGACAGTAATGCAATTACACGTTATATTTTGCATCGCACTTTTTCTGTAGCAGTTTATTTCGATATCTCGAAGCGACATCGGCATCTACAGGCACTAAATTGAAGGCACTAAATCATGTGTTTTGCCCTTAATCACTCAAACTTGACATCAAGGCTACTTTACGTGAATGTGAGTGCATTAGCAGGTCATTGTCAATAGTTTCACAGATTAGGACATGACTGCAGCCGATGATGAGGTCGAAACCAGCACGTCCAGTGCAAGTAGCCTTTGATTTTACTTTACATTATTTGATGTATCTGTTATATTGAGACCTTTTTGAAGGATATTGGTTTACTTATGCCCTTTTTGATCGCTTGAGCTTAACTGAGAATTGAGTGTTTGTATACAAATGCTTTGTGTCGACTTGGATTTATTGCAATATTGAGGGGTTCACTTTTATATTGATTTTAGAAAATAAACTATGATTGTTCTCCTCACAATTAAAATGTGTCCTGTCTTTCCGTGGCGTGTCTCTTAGGCTTTGAGGACTAGTTCATCTTTGTGCCAACATTCAGTATGAGTAAAATACTTGCGTACTGTTAAAATCAGATTCTTCGAGACTTTTACTCAAGTCTTATTGGAATTGGTGACTTGTAACTTGTAATGAAACTGGTGTAAGGTATCTGTACATCTGTACATCTATAATTTTCTCAGTCGTTACCTTTTGTGCAGAACATTTACAACAGCTTTGGTGTATACAGTTTTGGTCTTGGTTATCAGTTTTTTGGGTACCTAGTACCTCAAACAAAACTAGAAATATTCTTTTAAGATAACTTTAGCTGGAAAATATCTTTATTCAAGAAGCGCTATAAAGCCAAAACAATCTCTGTTACCTTAAATTATCAGTTTATTACTGTAAAGCCGCTTTGAAACAATCTCCATTGTTAAAAGCGCTATATAAATGAAGATGACTTGACTTGACTAAAGATTTAGTTCTATGAATTGTAGCAAATTGAGTGAATAGTTGTTCTTTAAAAACACTCACATCTTTTAGGTTTACTCCTGGTATTAAGATGCATTTTGGTCGAGCGGATCGCAAGTGGACGACGCTTTTGAACTTGTCCACTTTCCACTTCCAGAGGTAATAATAATAATAATAATTCATTACATTTATATAGCGCTTTTCTGGACACTCAAAGCGCTTTACATAGAAGGGGGGAATCTCCTCAACCAGGTAGTTGAAAACCCATTCGACCGGATTGTTTTCGTAGTGTAAACGCTCATGTGGTCGAATGTGTTCAAACAGCCACAAAAGACCGTCTTCTCTCCGCCCACTGACCTAATGCGTAAACATTTAAACTTTGTTGGCTGGAGACCCAAGTTTGGTTTGAAGACGAAAAACATACCAAGCACAATGTTCTCTCACCATTCCTGATTTCTAACACACACTCGCAGCGTTCGGCTGGTCTTGCAGCTGTCAGAGCAGAAACGAAACCTGCTTTCTGTATGTTTTTCCATCATAAATTGCCTGAGCTTATTTTGTCCATTAGATCGAAAAAGCCCAAACATTTACCCTCCCATAGACCCTCACTTCACAGAAATCAGGACAGAAGTGGTTAAAAGTGGACAAAAGAGACGGATTAAAACACCAGGTGTAAACGTGAATGTGTCTCCCTCGTCTACTTGTGATCCGATCGACCAAAACGCATCTTAACACCAGGTGTAAACAGAGCCAGTTATTCACAATGTATTTTCCTGGTGGACTGATAAACATATGTACATCTTGAGACCTCTCTAGTGCCAGCTCTTCAGATCCCTCTCGTACACTCAGAAGAGTTAATAGAGGACACGTCCTGCTCCTGTCCCTTTTGGTCTGAGTGTGATGGTGCTGGTAAGATGCTGCTTCAAAACCGGCTTCACACACTCTTCGTCTTTCTCTCGGATGCGTGAGAGCGACAGGTACTGTAGGCTGTGACGTGCATGATCGATATTAAAATGCCTCACAGATAGACAAACACACAAACATCACATTCAAAGATTTACGTCAATACACCCCAGTTCCCTGTACCAAGTGAAGTGCTCTTCATGTTTAAGGACACTGAACTAAAACTGCGCGGTGGCTGTTACCAGGGTAACAATGCCTTGCGAAATGAGACGAGAGCAGAACGCACTCACAAGTGCACAAGATCCACTGCTGCTTTCTATGGCTCCTTGCATATGTTCACTTGTGTGTGTGTGTGTCGGGGGGGGGGGGGTGGGGGGGGGGGGGTGGGGGGGGGGGGGAAGATGCGCAGTGAGACGGTTGTAATCTGCAGAGACAACGGGTAACATTTTTTTTGTGCACTGCTGCCAGGCAAGATTGCTGAAAAGGGGTAACTGAGACAGTTAATGCACACTTAGGCTCTGCCTCAAAAACCTTTTGACATTATAGAACATTCGGTTCAAATACTTTTTGAACACCATGGGTACATTTGAAGGTTCAGTATAAACTGCAGTTTTGGACTTTATTTAAAGTGGCTATATTTAGAATTCAGAAACCTTGTTATTAGCGACACCGGTGGCCGTTAAGTGAACTGCAGATTAACAATTTACTAAACGCACTCGTGCACACGTAACGTACAAGAGACTGAATGTGATTCAAGGGCGGAAAAGTTATTTTTCTTTCTTCGCTTAGGGGTGAAAATAAGTTTGAAATACCTTTGCTGTGATATACTGTTAAACAACATCCAGACGCTTCTGAGAGCAACGTTTAGATGAATATATAAATATGTGCTCTGCACACTAAACACAACAAAAATGACAGCAGTGAGAAAACGGCAGTTAACAAAGCATCTAGTCATAGCGATGCACAACATATCCACATCATTAAAAAAGGTCATTAAAATTACAGTGTTATGATAGTTTGACTCTAAAGTATTTTTGAGACTATAGACTATATAGATCTGACTATGTGGGACTATTGTTTTAATTAATTATTTTTCTTTGCATGGCACATTGACCATACAGTACAGAATGGCTCTTTCTGTATTATCCTGAACATTGTATAAGCATTCGCTTCATGTGTCCGTGAACGGAAGAGAGGCTCTCACGTAAACGTCACATCCATTTGATTTTCCCGGGAAAAACCTCCCGAGTCCTTCACATAAAAATCAGTCTACAGGCTTTCATAGACAACCAAGCAAGTTTGGGCATAGTGTAGGATGGGCACAGACTCCATCCTGTCGGAGAATATCAAAACATGTTTGATATTTTGAGCCGATATTAGCACACATATCGTTATGTATGACGCCTCACCATTGAAATTGAAGCTATCCTTTATCTACCAGTGTTGCAATACAAATACAATTACAATACAAAAGTAAATTAACAACGATAAAACAACTACGCCACTTCTAACTCCCACTGTAGAGTCCATGCTTGGCTCCTTTTTCTTTTGTGACTTAGCAGAACAACTACTGCGGTCCTATCCTGCACATCCATGTTTGCTTCATCCGTCATGCGTCTTCCAGCAACGAGGCTCGTGTTTCTGGATGAAGTCTGGTAGTGTCTGATCCTCAGTGGTTTACTGTATGATACCCAGTTTTTCTCCGTAACCATTTGCAAAGTCTGCAAGTGATGCCTAGAGGTTTAAAATCAGTTCATAGAGTATTCCAGCTTTAACTTTGACTGCCATTGATAATCAGAGTATCTCCATGACATAGTCCACACGGCTGCGTGGCTTTCATTTTTCTGTGCCAGCGAAACAAACGTTTGATAAACAAGTGAATAAATTAAAAGGGGGGGAGTAGGGGAAAGGATGACAAGTTTTTCATCAGAAAAATTTAATTTCTCACTTGATCACACACGACAGAGAGTGAGTGGTGTGTGTTTGTGAACGTACGTCTTCTCTCATTTTCTCTGTTTGTGTGTGCGAGCACCTGTGAGAGTGTGTGCGTGTGTGTGTGAGGGATTATTATCTGTGTTGTCTTTGAAGCATTCATCCTTGAATATGCGTGCATTCACAAATATTTCTCTCCATTTTCTTCTGCCTTTGTCTCTTCTTTACCATCTCTTTTACTTTCTCTGTTGCTCGTCTTTACGGCATCTCCTTCAAACTTTCGTTTTTCATGTTCACACACACACACACACACACACACACACACACACACTTTTCCGCAGGTTTGAGCTTCCATACTGTGTGTACAGGCCTTATTGACTAACCATTGGAGGAAAAAACTATATGAAGAGGAACTAAAGAAAAGATTTTTGCTCTACCTCAATGTGACACTCTCTCTCTCTCTCTCTCTCTCTCTCTCTCTCTCTCTCTCTCTCTCTCTCTCTCTCTCTCTCTCTCTCTCTCTCTCTCTCTCTCTCTCTCTCTCTCGTCCTCTGGGAGCGATGCCCCTGGCAGCAGGGTGGATCTCGTTTTAAAGGGCTTTAATTTTTAATTGAGCTCTATTCTCACCCCCCCGTCTTCCCAGACACCCCCCATCATTCCTCTCGTCTTCGCTCCAGGCTGGCTCTGAGGGCTACCAGATTTCACTCAGTCGTAATAAATAATTCTAATATCTACTACACACACAGACACACACGCACACATTGACAGACAAACACACCCAGTTCGGTCTTTTTTCCCCCCGGAAAAGCCCAGCTGTCAGTGTGGTGTGAGCGCAGTAGTTTAGACGGAGCTGCTCTTTCTCCTCTCAATAATAAAATATGCCAGTAAAATGTCATTCCCTCCCCTAAGAGCACGGCAGAGGAAACTGATCGATTCACATTAGTTGTTCAATTGACTTTGGCTTTAACCTCCCTGCCCGCTTGCTCTCTTTCTTTCACTCTCATCTAGGTCTCTCTCTTCCTCTCGGTTACATTTTCACTTATTTTAAGGAATGGTTCACCCAAAAAGAAATCCTCAGTCTTAATTTACTCGCCCTCGTCCTGGACCTGTGTGACTTGTCTCCACTCTGACGCACCGATCAAATCACATTTGCACGTCCCTATACAACGTGAGAACCAAAGGGATTTTATGTCATTCTGAGATGACACAGCAGTTATTCGTTTTATATATTTAAAAAAACAGTTGTTCACTAATAACTTTCCTGATATGGACTTTTCATTTTAATTTCATACAGTTTTTGTTGTATTGTAGTTTTTGCCTTTTGACAAAAATATCCTTGAAAATTTACTCAATATGTTTGTCTGTGTCATATTCATTAATTATTCAGTTTGACAAGTGTTCTTGAATACTTTTACTGAAATGAAAAATAAAACAGACTCTGAGGGGACAAAATATATATTTATAATTTTTATTTTTAAAGATATTTATTTTTTATTTATGTATATTTATTATTTGTATTCATATATTTTATTTATTTATGTATAGGTTTTGTATATTGTACATTTATTTAAAATGTATTCATTTTATAGTGATAAGTGATCACTCCTATTCTGTTCCACATATTCATTTTTGTTTTAAAGCTACAATATGTAATTTTTTTCTCTGGTAGGGGGCGCTAAACCTCTTACTATAAGAGTGTACGTTGATGACGCAAAAATTCCAGCGTAATTATGGATCTTGTCGTCAAGCCGATGGATCTAATAATGTTTATGGATGAGTGAATACATTGATGTTTTTATCATGACTGAGGTATGAAGCAGGGTGCGATTGCTAAGAGACATATCAGCGCCACGTGCGAATCCCGCGGATATATAGGAATAAGTAGATTTCATTATACCGAACTAACATACCCGCAAGAGCTGAATTAGTGCTCACACAGGTCAGTTTATTAGACAAATTAAACTTGTGAGGTAACGCAGCGCTGTTTCACTCGCTCTACACTATCCCACTAAACTGCATTTGAGTGTTGAAAGTTATAATGTTATTCTGTGTGTTAGTTTGTTGGCTATATGAGACTTGCAGTTAGCTAGATCAACATTAGAATAACATGCAGATCATATTCTAACATTTCATCATGTTGAGCTATTTAACATGTATTAGTTTTATGTAAATTTGCTCACCTGTCTAATAAAGTACATGTAAGAGCGGCGTCTCTGTCAAGTCGAAGTTTGTCACGGACGCGAAGCTCTCGGCGTCTCGAAAACGCCACGCTGATATTGATCCTCGGTTTATTTCTCCTTTTGTCACAAAGTCTGCTTGCCATGGTCCATAATATTTGAACAAAACAACAACAGCGTGAGCGTGCGGCTAGACTTAACGCAGTTGTCCACGTCTGTCGCCATGGTTACTGTGGCAGTACTACTAGCGGAAACCAGGGATAACACGGATATCACGTCATTGACGGGCAACAAGTGAACAGGGAGTCAGGGACGGTTTCTTTGAAATTAAAAATCTTTGGGAACTTTTTGGATATTGTATAATCTGCATTGGTTTAAATAAGACGCATGATTCACTCCCTTCCAAATCTACTCATATGAAGTAAATCATTAGCTAATTTAAATTTTTGGGTGAACTCTAATTGTAAAGGTCTTACTTTTTCATCTGATTTTCTGTTTGTTTCTCATGATTCACTGTAGTTCGCAGCGGTTTCCTGTCCTTTCTTTCCTCTTTGTTCTCTCTGTCCCTTTCTTAAAGACAGTGCATAGCTCTCTCTCTCTCTCTCTCTCTCTCTCTCTCTCTCTCTCTCTCTCTCTCTCTCTCTCTCTCTCTCTCTCTCTCTCTCTCTCTCTCGTTCCCTCTCTCCTGTGGCGTTTTGATTTGATCTTGCTGCCAGTTCCAATTCGCACCTTCTTTACAGTGATTGCCGTCATTAAGTCCCTTTTTCATTTTTTGTTCATGCCTTTCTGCACACACACACAAAACTCGCACACACTTTATCATTGTGCCACTCGCCGCTTTTAAAAGCACCCCACTTTTCCAGCCTAGCTTCTTTTTATCTGGTTAAAAACGTTTAGGCCAGCAAGATTCCAGCTTGATGCCTTACATTAAGCAAACGTTTGTCCGGTCTGCAATTGTTAGCTTATCTCCGCTAACGCTGCAAGCACCTGGCTATCTTCAACGTGTGTATCGACGCTGAATCAACGCAACGGCATCATTCAAAGCCGACGCGCTTATCTGAGCCGCCCTGTTTTTTCAGATGGGATCCCAATTTGGGACTGTTGTAGTGGAGAAGAGAGAAACAGACGGGTGGGGATGTGTGTGTGTGTGTGTGCACAGGGGGAAGGTCAGAGGTCACTGTAAGAGAAACTGATGGCATAAGGTCATGGGGGGAGGTTTGTTGAGGTTAAAGGGGGGTTTGGTTAGTTGGGGTTTAGGGGTTAAGCCTCTATAGGATTGAGTCTAAAGTTAATATCCAGCCCTAGTCCAAGCAAAAACCACTCTCGCCCCAGTCCATGAATCAACAACAGGTCCTTTGACTCCGAAAGAGTGTGTGTGTCTTCAGAATAAAACCCTAGCTGGGAGTTTCCCACTTCATTTTATATCCCTTTAAAAAAAAAATCAGTTGTGCCGATCCTGTCACCGATGTCAGTGGCATTCTGTGGGTATTTCTGTCCCGGATGGCGCCGTTCTTTGCGGTCGTACCCTTGATGTCACACCTCCTTGTTAGACGCACACACACCCTCATATGCGGCTCTTTTAAAACAGGAAGCCGGAGCACCGCATTTCACACACTGTGATGTAGAGCACATGGCAACATTTATCTTAAACCTTCATTTCTGTCTAATTAACAAAAACGAGATTTACAACCGGCTTAATTTAAACCACCGTTACACATGCTGCGCACATGTGCATTTATCTGCCGTCGCATGTGTGTGTTTGTGTGCGCTGCAGAGCGGAAGACGGACATAAATTCTCACCGGTGTCACTGCAGTGGCATTAATTAAAGCTCACCGTTGTGTGTGTGTGTGTGTGTTTATGTGACTGTGAGGTCGTCGTTAGCTTTACATCAGTCTTTGTTTTCTTCTATTGGTGCTCTTATTATGCTTTTTTTTCAGGGGGCACCATTGGTGGTCCTGGCTCACTTGTTGCAGATTAGACTTGACCCCCAACTTTTTAGGGACTTTATTAATTTCAGAGCACCGTGTCCCAACCAAACGCAACGCCACAACATTTTAAGCAACAATAAGTTGAAATTAAACTTGAACATTCAGTGTGACGAGATGTAATCAGTTAGAAATCACAGTCAATCAAAAGAGTCTGTGTAGATGGGTTGTTTGCTTTTTTTTTTTTTAAACTGAGTGATTTAATATTTATATATATATACATACTTACATATATATGTATATATATTATATATATATACATACATACATATATATGTTTCTCAACTTCCATGGTCTCTCTCTGTTGCTTTTGTTGTACTTTGGTCCAGTGATATTTCAGTGTGGGTGGGGCTTTTTTTTATAGTATAAGACCCAGTTGTAAATCCCAACATTTATTTATTTAATATGATTTTTTTATATTTTTAAATATTTATGTACTGTATTGGTTTAGTTGGCATTTACTTTTATTAATTTAGTGACATATTATAGTATAGTGTATAGGTTCAGTATATGGAGATAATATATATTTATTTTTCTTTATTCTAACTTTTTTATTGTTTTTAATATTTATTTATTGGAAAACTGTTTTTTTTATCATTTTTATCATGAACAGCATGAGTGTGTCTACCGTAAATATTGATTTTTCTCTTTAAAATAAATGATCTGTGTCAAATCAACTAAATACCAACACAGTGTGTGTGTGTGTGTGTGTGTGTGTGTGCGTGCGTGCGTGCGTGTGTGGTCCATGTAAACCGTCTGTTATGAGGACAAAAAATGCAGAAAGTTTTCTGTGACGGGTAGGTTAAGATATACAGTTTGTACAGTATAAAAAAAAGTCCCCATAAAACATGAAAACCGTGTGTGTGTGTGTGTGTGTGTGTGTGTGTGTGTGCGTGGTGTGTGTGGTGTGTGTGTGTGTGTGTGTGTGTGTGTGCGTGTGTGCGTGTGTGTGTGTGTGTGTGTGTGTGTGTGTGTGTGTGTGTGTGTGTGTGTGTGTGTGTGTGTGTGTGTGTGTGTGTGTGTGTGTAAATTCTATACGTAATTCTCTTGAAGCTTGTCGGGCCTCATTACGGCAGGAGGAAAAAGCAATAACTGACATGAGCTCTAATCTCCCATAAGACCTTATCGGCCATATACCAGCACACAATCTGTGGCCTTTAAAAATACTCACCTCTATAAAATGAAGAGACGAGGAGTTTGACTGACTGAGAGAGAGAGAGATGGAGAGAGAGATTGTGCATTATGGGTTGGGAATCCAGGAAAGGAGGGAAAGAAAGATGGAGTGATAGAGTGAGACAGGAAGAGAGAGGAGAGGCGTGTGTGTGCTGACAGCTCCCGCGGTCTCTGTGGGGTTGGTGTCTCATCCCTGACATTTGGAACAATATTGCGCTAGTATGAGTCTACAACACACACACCTCTCTGTCCTGCGGGTGTGTGTACGAGGATGTTGGGTTTTTTCTAGAAACTATGGTTTGTTCTATCATGAAGCAAGAATGATATAATGCTATTTTTGTGCATTTGAGCATGCAGGTATAATGTTTTTCTCTCTAGGTAAACTCTGTTCGGCTGTGCGGTTTTATTGAGTGTTTTGTCCATATGGATGCAATATATGATGTGAAAATCACATGGCCAGGAAAAAGCGGACTCACAGTGTGTGTGTTTTACTCATACAGTATTATAAGGGACATTTGATTTCTATTGCAGCTGAACGCACTGATGCGTTACTGTAAAAATGGCTGTTAGCAATGCAATTATTTTCTGGGGTTTATGCTTAAAGGAGATGCTAAAAATACATTCTCCTAGTTCAGTTTAATAAGCAGAGACAACTATATGTAAACATTCCCTTAGTTTGATTCTGTTTAAACAATGAATCGGGAGTGTTCGGGAAACTTTTTTGGCAACAAAGTGAATATTTTGCAACTCCGTTTTGGCCCTGTCCCAAATCACACACTTCATGTGGACGCAAGTACACTTCACTGATAAAGGAAAAGGCCAGTGGTTGAAGACTAAATACAAAATATAGATCATAGTTCACCCCAAAATGAAGATTGGCATCATTTACATACTGTCATGTCATTCCAAACCTGTATGGTTTTGTTTCTTTTGAAGATATTGGATGTCTTCGTGTCCCCTTTGTCTATATAATAAAAGTCAATGGGGTCCAATGTTGTTTTTACCCCCATTGAGCTTCAACATATCTCATGTGTTCTGCCGAAGAAGAAAGTCAAAACGGTTTTGCACGACATGATTCTAAGTTTAATTTCTCAATGAAATCCTTGTATATCATAATATAAAAATGTATGTTGTTTTAACAATATATGTAGATAAATACAGGACAACCTGTAGAAGACTAAAATAGTGATTTGTTCAAATGAAGCTGCAGATTGTGATAAGTAAAAGCGCACACACACACACACAAACCGTTTGCTGTTTTGGAAATAGAAAATGATTTTCTTCTCTTTGTTCTTAAAGTGCTCTGTCGTCATTGAACACATAAAGCGGTGTAGCATCAACAGTCCATGTGTCTGTGGGTGTGCAACACGTTATTTAAGGGAAGTATGAGACATTTACAATAATGATACAATGTGTTGTTTTTACTTGCTGTATTTATGATTTGGCTCTTTGTGGATGTGCGAGTGAGTCTGCGTGTTTGTAGTTGAGACGAGTATGCTGAAAAAAAAATCTGAATCTAAAAAACCTGCATTTTGAGGATGTCCTCAAAGGAAGATGTATTTATATAAGCAAAATATTCTTTACTATTCATTCACATTTTTATCATTTGGATTAGGATGAGAGTGTGGTATTTTTAAGTTAGCTGCAGATAGCTGTGTGTGTGTGTGTGTGTGTGTGTGTGTGTGTGTGTGTGTGTGTGTGTGTGTGTGTGTGTGTGTGTGTGTGTGTGTGTGTGTGTGTGTGTGTGTGTGTGTGTGCTTGTACAACTATCTTTGTGAGAACCAGTTTGAGTTTTAGACCATTGGAGTGAGGACAAAGAGGGTAGAGTGAGGACATTTTGGCCGGTCCTCACTTTCTGAGACCCCTTTAAAGGCCTGTTTGAGGGTCAAGACTTGGTTTTAGGGATAAGGTTATAATTATAATATAATATAATATAATAAGGGTAGGTTTAGGGTAAGGGTTCGGGTTAGGCACTTACTGTAGTTGTGATGGGTAAGGTTAGGTTAGGGTAAACTGCTAGAGATTGCATTGTGTCAATGAATGTCCTCATAAAGATAGATGTACGTGTGTGTGTGTGTGTGTGTGTGTGTGTGTGTGTGTGTGTGTGTGTGTGTGTGTGTGTGTGTGTGTGTGTGTGTGTGTGTGTGTGTGTGTGTGTGTGTGTGTGTGTGTGTGTGTGTGTGTGTGTGTGTGTGTGTTTTAGTGCTGGGTAAAATACTATTTGCTGCAAATGTCTATCCAAAAATAGCTTAATTTTTAAATGTCACTCTTTGCGTTTTAGGCAGAAATAATTAAGAAGTCCTGTCAAATCTAATTCCAGACCTTAAATTGAATGCATTTGTAACAGGTTTAATTATGCAGATATGTACCTGGAAACGGCGTTCTTCTAGTTTCACCACATTGCGGATGGAGAGAGCGAGTGAGTTTGTTCAGTTAGCTGAGTGTACTCAACTAATTACAGCTGTGAGCGTCACGGCACTAGAGTGCTAATATTATTCCACACCACCGTGTGTGTGTGTGTGTGTCTGTGTGTGTGTGTGTGTGTGTGTGTGTAGACATTAATTCATACAGACCCACTAAATGAGTCTGTTTAATTAACAGAATATGGAAGTACATGTTCACCAGAATGCAAAAGCCATCAATCACATACTAATGCACACGGAAAACACACTCGTTTTCTCTGGCAATATGGTTTCCATTAGGTTTGAATCTCAGAGCTTTTGGTTTCAAGACTGAACCCTACAGTGTGTGTGTGTGTGTGTGTGTGTTTGTATTTTTGTGCATGTCCCCTGCAGCCAGTGCGTGTGTGTGCGTGTGTGTGTGTGTGTGTGTGTACTCTCCATGTGCTTTCTTCATAAAAACGCCACTCAACTATCTCGTTCTCCACAATGAAAAGCAGCTGCGAAGACTCACTCGTACACACACATTTATTTCATCTCCGTTTTTCTGACACACAACCATGCCCTCTGCCAGCTGTTGTGTGTCCACCCATGAGAGACTTAGTTTGAACATGGCGACGTCTTGCTTGTGTGTCCTGAGCATGTGTTTGATCTGTAATACTGGCTTGTTTTGGGGTGTTTTGCAGTGGGCAGTTCTTGTTCTCCCTCTGCTGTCAGACAGCAGCGCTGCACTCACCACTTGTTGCCTCGCCAGCTGATCCTGGGTCGGTTGTTAGTGATTATTTATATATTTTCAGTATCGATCCGTCTCTCAGCTTGATGCCTCTCTAATCCTGCACTGATGAATGTGGCGATGCCTGCCGGGGGACACCAGATAAATCAGTGTGTGTGGCGATGCACGTACAGTACGAAACACACACTGATGTACAGCGGAGAGCTTGTCATAATTATGTTGCATCAATGGCAAAGCCTGTTGGGTGAACATGAGGCTACACACACACACACACACACACACACACACACACACACACACACACACACACACACACACACACACACACACACACACACACACACACACACACACACACACACACACATGTCATACAGGCAAATGATGCACTCCAGAAGACCACCATCCATCTATGTGTCTTTTCATCTCATTCTCCTCTTTCTTTCAGTGGTGGCAAATGTATTCAGCCACTGTCCCATTTCCATTCATTGTTTCTGGGTTCGTCTCGGGAGATTCACCACCACCTTCTGTCGGAGAGCGAGGGAAACAGGGTCACTACAGACGGCGGGAGAGACGAGGAGGGGAAGGAGGAAAGCAGGCTGTGAATAAAGTCAGAGAGAGATGATGGTTAATGTAAGAAGAAAGGCCAAAACGCTGGAGCGTCTGAGACGGAGAACTCGAGTGACTTTTACAAGCGCTCCAGTTTTATGAGGTCTATCTGGCGTAATGTGTCCTACTCTGCCAACACTTTGCTCTGCTGACTGTCAAGGTAACTACCATAAGAACACAAGACCGAGGTTAAGCAAACGCATCCATGATGCGCTTTCATACACACATATAGCAAACGATTGTTAGTATTACTATTTTCACTGCTACTGTTGACTGTTGTTGCTAAAATATCTGGATGTTATCGTAAAAAAAACACTAGTTGCTGAGAACGCAAATGACATCACTCGACTTTAAGACACACATTTATGATGTATGCATTTATGGACACAGTTGTGCTGCACTTTGATTCAGGACAAATGTCAGTCTTGGATGATTCAGTTTAATATTTGCAGACTGTGTGTGAATATACTGTACATATTTAAATGTATGTTTATACACACATTTTGTAATGTATTTATTTTTTTAATTTTATATTTTATTGTTTTTTTACATATATAGTTTAAAATGCATATAATATGCATCTCTCTCTCTGACACACACAGACATTATATTATATATATAATGTGTGTGTGTGTGTGTGTGTGTGTGTGTGTACAGCATATAATATGTATGTGTATATATATATATATATATATATATATATGTTCAGTATATACATATTTACATTTATGCATTTATTTATTTACTTATTTTGTATTTTATTACAGATTGGTTCATTTTTACATTTTAAATTGTATTTATTTATTATTTTATTTTAAAATAGTTTACATTTTATTAGTTTTATTTATAGAAACATTAATAGAAATGCTTACATATAATACATTTTTGTAATTATATGATTATATATATTGTATATTATATGTATTTTTTTTATTATATGTTGTATATATGTTTATTGTTGTGTGTGTGTGTGTGTGTGTGTGTGTGTGTGTGTGTGTGTGTGTGTGTGTGTGTGTGTGTGTGTGTGTGTGTGTGTGTGTGTGTGTGTGTGTGTAATGTAAATGTATATGTGCTGTCAAATCGATTAATCGTGATTAATCATATCTAACAAAAGTTTGCGTTTATATAATATGTGTGTGTGTGTATATATATATATATATATATATATATACATAATTATAATAAATTCAATTCATATAATTTGACATTATATATAGTGTTTATTTACAAATTATGTTTAATTTTTTCATTATTTAATATTTTTGCCATATCTCAGGAGACGTAGACCTGATATGTTTCATGCATATATTTACTTATTTTAGGAGAATTATTTAAAACTTTTATTAAAAAATGACAGCCTTTTTGAGATCTCATCATCTCTCTAGAGAGGAAGTGACATTGCGATGGTCTTTTTCAGGAGAAGCAGAACACTCTCCATCTGCTCTCAATTCAATCTCATAGCTGTCTAGGAGAAACAATTAAAACACTGACGAGATCTCATTTGTGCTTATTCATTCCTTTGACCAGAGACAAGTCCGATCCCTCATGATTCCCTCAACGTAATGAATGTTTCTGTTTCAGGAACTAAAAAGGCCTGAATGGACAAGTCACAATATAGCAGGAAATGAAACTATTGTGCACGTCAGGCGCCATAGTACGCTTTCTACCCATAATTCTTTCCCTCCTCCTCCTCTTCAGGTTAGTCATTTGAAGAGGCGCAGGTGCTGTGCTGAGGGTCAAGGCGCTGATTCAATCTCAGCCCTCGAGAGAGAGAGAAGATGAGTGTGAGGAAACAGACAGGGAGAGCAAACGCTGCAGATGAAAAAGAGGTGGGAGGCTCACATCTCGCAGGTGGAGAGCCGAAGACAGACAGACTGACAGACAGACAGGCACCAGAAGGTGTTTATTTGGTTGCTAGAAGATGGTCGATATTCCCTTAGGACTCAAACTTTGTAAATAGCCCTCTCCAGGGAAAGAAAGAGCAGGAGAAGATATGGGATCCATAGGGAAGCCATGTATTCCAGCATATAGCACCCGTCTCACACATGCAACACACTTATAATGAAGCTCAGATTGGATTTATGGTAGTCCATACTTCGTCTCACACATACAGTATATAGGTGAGCAGACATCCATTCACACATACACCGTTGTGGACATTACTGACCCGCGACCCACTCACGTCTCCACTGATCTCTCTCTTTCTCTCTGTCTCTTTCTGATGGTTTCAGGAGGCAGAACCCGCTGCGTGAACAGGCGGTATTACCATACAAATCAGCGAAGCATTTTCTCCACGTCTGCGCCACACGCGCACACACACACACACACACACACTCTATCACACGCTGATTTCAGATTCAAACATCAGATGCAAACTCCATTCTGTCCTCCTGTAACTATGAAGGCCAGTTTGTATCATGATTGTCACCACACATAGACAGGGCATCACTGATGCGCGCATAACACACAACACCAGAGACTGACAGATTGATAGAGAGAGAGAGAGCGGACATGTCTGCAGCAACTCAGGGTTTGTTGCTAGGACATTATGAGAACGAATAAAATGTGAAAAAATTTTGTCCCTGCAAAACTCACTGTCATAATGCAAGAGTGTCGTGTGTAGTTGCCACTGCCAGGGAGTGGCTGTGTGTGTGTGTGTGTGTGTGTGTGTGTGTGTGTGTGTGTGTGTGTGTGTGTGTGTGTGTGTGTGTGTGTGTGTGTGTGTGTGTGTGTGTGTGTGTGTGTGTGTGTGTGTGTGTGTGCGCCAGTCAAAAGTTTGGACACACTTTCTTATTCAATGCTTTTTCTTTATTGTTTTCAACATTGTATATTAACTGAAGACATTGAAATGATGACCGGACAAATATTGAATTATGTAGTCAACAAAAAGGTGTTAAATAACCCAGAATATGTTTTATATTTTCGATTCTTCTAAGTAGCCACCTTTTGCTTTGATGACAGCTTTGCACACTCTTGGCATTCTCTCAGTCATCCTCATGAGATATTCACCTGGAATAGTTTCTCAACCATCTTGAAGGAGTTCCCTAAGGTGTTGAGTACTTGTTGGCTGCTTTTCCTTCACTCTCCGGTCCAACTCATCACAAACCATCTCAACTGGATTTAGATAAGGTCATTGTGGAGGCCAGGTCATCTGATGCAGCTCTCCATCACTCTCCTTCTGGGACAAATAGCTCTTACATAACCTAGAGGTGTGTTTGGGGTCATTGTCCTGTTGGACAACAAATGATGGCCCCACTAAGTGCAAACCAACAGATGCAGGAAAAATCTGGAAAACTGGAGGAAACTCTCTTTGCTCGGTCTCAAAATAAACTCATCAAAAACTGAGGTATTGCGTATCAATAGCAAGAACAACACACCCATAACCATGGATCAAAATGCATTAGAGGATGTAAACAGCTTCACATACCTTGGTAGCATCATTTCAAATGAAAGGTGGCACGGAGGACGATGTCCAAGCCAGGATCGGAAAAGCAAGGGCAACATTCAACATGCTAAACAATATTTGGAAGGCAAAAAACTTGTCAAATCTTCAACTCAAACGTAAAGACCACTCTACTTTATGGCTCTGAAACCTGGAGAATTACCACCACTATACTCAATAAGCTGCAGACCTTCACCAACCGGTGCCTCAGACGCCTACTAGGAACATATTGGCCCAACATCATCTCTAACGCCAACCTGTGGGAACTCACCAAACAAGACCCGATAGAAATGCAAATCCGGAGGAGGAAATGGAAGTGGATAGGGCACACACTCAGGAGAAATAATTCAATCACTAAACAGGCGCTGGCGTGGAACCCACAGGGCAGGAGGAAGAGAGGCAGACCGAGAACCACCTGGAGAAGAACCACAGAACAGGAGATGAAGGAAGAAGGGTTGACGTGGCAACATCTGGAGTGGAGAGCCCAAGACCGGAGAGGATGGAAGAGCTTAGTCGATGGCCTAAGTTCCTATGGGAATTTAAAAGCCTAAGTAAGTAAGTACTAAGTGCAAACCAGATGGGAGGACATGTTGCTGCATAATTCTGTGGTAGCCATGCTGGTTAAGCTTGGTCTCAAATTGGAATTAAAGGGGTGGTTAATTATGATTTCACTTTTTTTTTACTTTAGTTAGTGTGTAATGCTGCTGTTTGAGCATAAATGACATCTGCAAAGTTATGAAGCTCAAAGTTCAAAGCAAAGGAAAATATTTTATTTTTAAAGAAATCGTTTTTTAAGGACTACAACAAACGGCTGGTAGGGACTACACAACATTCCTCTCGGGTTAGTGACACCACCAACCCTAAAATTTACATAAACCCCGCCCCCTGAACACGATTTATAAATTATCATGACAGAATATGCTAATCAATGACTAGAAGATAACTACACATAAGCTACATAAATTCACCAACTAACCATTCAGAAATGCCCTGTTGCTTCTACATGTTCATTGTCACTTCTTCTTGAGTCTCTCCATCATTGTCTGACTTCGGTTTGAATAAAATTTTCAGTGCATGTGTGTGTGAGGTAAAAGGACGAGCTCTTGTAGCTCCGCCCCCTGTGCCGGGAGCAGCAGCTCATTTGCATTTAAAGGGACACACACCAAAACAGTGCATTTTTGCTCACCCTCAAAAGGTGACAACTTTAACATGCTATATAAAGATATCTGTGGGGTATTTTGAGCTAAAACTTCACACACACACTCTGGGGACATCAAAGACTTATTTTACATCTTGTGAAAAGGGCATTATACCTCCCCTTTAAGCCTTCAACAGTTTCACCAGTAAAGCACCCCCACACCATCACATCTCCGCCTCGATGCTTCACAGTGGGAACCACACATTCAGGAACCATCCGTTCACACTCTCTACGTCTTACAGAGACACATCGGTTAAAAACAAAAATCTCACATTTTGACACGTCAGACCAATTCAGTTTTCCAGTGAATCCTTGTGTTTCTTGGCCCAAGCAAGTCTCTTCTGCTTGTTGCTCTTCCAAAGTAATAGTTTCTTTGCCACAATTCGACCATGAAGGCCTGACTCTCCTCTGAACAGTGGCTGTTGAAACACCGTATGTCTGCCACTCCGAGAAGCATTTATGTGTGCTGTGATCTGAGGTGCTGTAAATCTGTGTTTTTTGCGGCTGGTTATTCAAATAAACGTATCCTCTGTAGCAGAGGTAGCTCTTGGTCTTCCTTTCCTGGGACGGTCCTCATGAGAACCAGTTTCATCATAGCGTTTGATGGTTTTGGCAACTGCACTTGGGGATGCGTTCAAAATTCTTGATATTTTTCGGATTGACTGATCTTTATTTCTTAAAGTAATGATGGACTATCTTTTCTCTTTACTTGACTTAAGTGTTTCTTGCCATAATATGGATTTGTACAGTAGTTTTAGTATGGCTTTTGACCCTTCCTCTGCACAAGACAACTGATGGTCTAAAAACTTCCTTGTGTAATATAATTAATTTTAACCTTTATTATTATATTGTAGTACCGACTACATTACTATAATGTGACCACCTATATAGTTTTCTTACAGCATTAGTTGAGAGATCTTATTTCATTGAGAAAATATGCCATGTACTTTATATAAAATAATCAATATCAGAATCGAGTCGCAAGCTTATGAATCGAATTCGAATCGTGAAATTTGTGTCAATACCCAAAATCTTACCGCTTATGAAAAGTAAGAGGAAACCTCTCCTCAACAAGCTGCACAATTTTATTAAATAACAAGTTATTTAATCACATTTTGGTTTCATGACAAACATTGTTGTGATCTCTTCTAAAACTCTAGGGTCTTTTTTCTCCCCCAACACCGCTAACAGAAAGTACCGAGTGACCTATAGCTGAAATTAATGACAAAATCGAGACGTTCATTAAAGGCCGGGTAAGATGGAGGGAATGGGGAAATAAAAACAAACAAGACATCTGTCCTTCGCTCTCATTGTTTGCTGTGTCCAGTTTCTCACAGGTCGCGATGGCTCTTTTTGCAGCAGATGGGAGACACAGAGAGCGAGAGGAAGGAAGGAAAACAAGAAATGAAAACAGGAGGGAAGATTTATATCAGAACCCCACTGTTAGGATTCTCCATCATCGCCACAGCGACTGGCTACCTGGCAACGGGATACACAATGGCGCGGTTACCCTGGCGACAGCGTGGTGGACTGTCTGGCTGAAGACAACGGCTTGAGAAGGACAGGAGTGCTTCAGACGACAGAGTAAAGGTGAAGTGTGTGTGTGTGTGTGTGTGTGTGTGTGTGTGTGTGTGTGTGTGTGTGTGTGTGTGTGTGTGTGTGTGTGTGTGTGTGTGTGTGAGAGTGAATCAGTCTATTGACTTTATTAAACTCTCAATATATCCATTCATGAGACTGATATTATTATTGACACACACACACGGACAGACAGAGTCTCATTCTCTCTCACACACACACTCTGACACAATGTAGTTTCAGTTCAATAGCGCTTTATTGGCATAACTGTCAAAATGCAAAATGCCATAGAAAGGCGGAGTGTAATTAATGAACATGCACACAAACACACGGTGTGTTTAATGTAGGCTGACAGGTGGATCTATTGCTGTTGTCAGTGAAGTTCTTCATAGACATACAGGCTTGATTTAAAGGGCTTGAGTTGGAGAACAGCACAAACCGAGAACAAACACAGCTATATACACATGGACATCTGTGTTTTATATATGTAATATGAGCCAAATGTGTGTGTGGGTGTATGTGTGTGTCAGTCAATGCTCACATAATGGTTTTTATGCAGGGATGTATGTACCCTGCAGAACTAAAAAGGCTTTACAGTGTATTAATAAGTTCACACACACACACACACACACACACACACACACACAATCTCCTCCAGCACATCCTTCATATGCTCCATTGCTCCATAGAGGATATGCATATGATGTCACAGTAGGCGGAGTCACCGTGGTTACGCCCGCTGAGTGGCAGTGTTGGTGTTCGGCTTTAATTCAGCGGAAAAAATGCACAAAACACATGACTTGTGAAATGGGAAAGAGCTGTGCGATTGACTGTACAAATAGATTCCACTAGACATCAGAGCTCTCTTTTACCGACTGCCGAAAGCTACAGAAAATGAGAAGCAAATAAGTCGCTGCAAGTCCAACTGCCTTTTAATTTAAGATCATCTTTTGTTTTACTCCCGTTTTCACAGTTTCCGCTATTAAATCCAGTCCTGTTGCAGGAAGTTTTGCCACTCACGGAGCGTGTTCAGGTGGGGAAGTGGTGATGTCAATGCATACTCTCTATACACTAGTTTTGATTTATCTCTATACTTGCCTCAGATCATTTTAATATTGTGCAAAAAGACATAGGAAAGAAAAGCGATCTCTTTAATACCTTGATTGTTTCTCCTCCACACCAAAGAGATTAATTAAAGAAAATGAAGACACTGAGACTTAAAAAGACCCAGGGAATTTCAGATGTGGCTCCTCTGGTTTCAGAAGAAATCTCAGCTATGTCTCAGACTGTGCTCAGGTTTGCCAAGATACTTAAATCTGCTATCAGAAAAGTCTGAAATATTAATATGATCTTCTTCCAATATGATATATTGCTCCTGGATTGATGTAAAACCTCAATATCCTTTTTTTTCCCTTCTTTTTTGGTTGAATTTTTGGAAAAACATCTGAGATGAAGTTGATACCTACTAAATCTGAGAACATGAATTTGTCTATGAGCTATGAAAGGCCAAAGTCTGAGCATTCAGTTTTTCTACTCAACCCTGCTAAAAAACTTGGTAACACTTTATTTTGATGGTCCACTTTAGACATAGCCTGGCTCCGCCCTCTTACGCACTTCCACTCAATCTTCATTTTCCTTCAGTACTACGTCTGGGTATGTCGTGTATTCTTGGGTTTTCTCCGGTCAATTTTTTACTGGTCCAATCAGCGAACAGAGGGAGTGGCTGAGAACGATGACGTTGAGGTCGTGCGCTAGTTTGAGTTTAAGTTTCGTCACGACCAAACGTTAGCGATTGGTTATGGCAGATCCTGAGTGACTCTGGGCAGATCCAACAGTTTTAAACTTCAACAGAGTACCCGCCTACAAGGAAGTTAACGCTTGTCAATGGAGAGAGGCCAGACTCTCTGTACAAATGAAATGTACGAGAGTCTGGTAGGACCAGGCTACTTTAGACGGTCTGTTGACTATAAGTAATGTTGTACCTACATGTCAACTTACTCTCATTAGAGTATTAGTAGATTGTCCGCTTAACATCTAATAACACTTTATTTTGATGCTACTGACTATAAGGATCTTTGCAACTACATGTCAACTTATTCTAGAACTAATACATGTTTGTTGGAACTATGGTTTCGGGAAACACACTCGATGAACTATGCTGAGAATGAGCTTTATTCACCAAGTGTGCGCAAACACACAAGGAATTTGTTGTGGTTTTCCAAAGTTACTAGCCATTCAGCATTTTCACTGGCCACAATTTTGACATTGATACCATGGAGGAAAAACTGCCATATAGATATTTTTAACATTATCTCATAATTTGGCAGTAGGTTTATTAGGCTGCTGTCACTTTAAGACCTTACACACGGATCCATTATACTGTTACACATGCGTTTTCTTTCTCAACTGTTTACGTTCACTTAAAACATAACTGACTGTTTTTACGTGAATACTCAATAAGCCCGGGGCATTTTTACATTGTTTTGTGTGTATTTGACGGTTTAAGCGCAATAAACAGCGAAAAATAACTGAATTTAGTAGAGGCGGCTTTATGTGCTGCACTTTGGGTGTGAGCACAAAATCTGCGGGAATTAGTAAAATTATGCACAATATGCGCAATACCACACTGATATTCAAGCCCTGTAAGAGTGAGTAAGAGTGAGTGAGGAGAGGCGGGTTTGTGTGTCACTCGCTGTCGGAGAGATGAGAGAGAGAAAGCGCAGCTGGTATCGTGTTTCTATTCTGTGTAAAATTAGTATTAGAAGCATTTCAGATATCTATATTTTTGACAACACTACAGTTCACTTAGTTTATTTTTTCAGATCCCTTTATAAGAGACCATAGAAAAATGTATATATTATATATATAAAATTCAACCCCAAAGTGGTTAGGAGTGACTGCGTTAAACACCACTACTGAAATACACACGCATTTGATGTTGATGTCAAGCCCTTCAACATTGTCAAGCCCATTTAAATAAGTAATATTAAGAAAAATTATAAATAAAAAAACATATAGTGACCATAGTTGGCTAACGATGCTTTCGGGAAACACACCCCAGGAAGGTAGAGCTTCAGAAACAGGATTGGGCTCCTCTGGTCTAGTATAACGTGTTATAGTGGGTTTGTAAATATTAAATATCGTATATGCTCATATGTCTTTGAGTGTGCAAGACTTTCACCTTATTATCAAAGTGTGTGATAGTGAAGCGGGTCATGACCGGAGACAAAGAGGAAATTAAAACACTGAGGTACATATGAAGAGAGATGAAAGGGAGAACATGGAGAAAGATGATTAATTTCTCTCTCTCTCTCTCTCTTTTATGTTCTTTTTCTCCAACTCGCTTTATTCTGTTTCAAAAGGCGGAAAGCAAAAGAGAGAAATTGAACGAAGCCTCTCCTCCACTTATAAACACGCAGGGCTGCAAGCCGTTTCCACGACAACATGTCTCACACATGTGGAGTGATGGAGGAGGAGGGAGAGATGAAGAAGGGGAAATGGAGGGGGTGAAGGAAACAGCAAGTTCTCTTCTCCGCTTTCCGTCGAGGGGTTTCGCCGCTTGTTTGCGTGCGTCTGTGAGATGTGTGTTTGTATAGTGTCTTCACTCTGTTTGTCTCAGTGTCAAGCCACACATGACATTTAGTTTCCCAAATTTTCATCAGTACTCTCTCTCCGTCTGTAAACATCCTGGGCTAGTCGCATTTCTTTCCAACCACAACAGTTTCCATGCACTGTTTCTTCATAAACACCTGTATGAATGTGTTGTGTGTGTTCATATTCCTGGCAAAGACCGCCTAACCTTTTTTCTTAAATTTGCTTTAGTAATAATATTGCGTTAATGAATCGGAAGCGCCATAGATAATCATTAATATTGATTTTTGGTGGTACATTATGCCATCGTGTCTCCTGATAAATAACATCTCAAGTGACTAGTTATGAATGTAATGAGGTTATTGTGCTAATATTTACAGCTTTTAATAGAAACATTTATTTGAAATAGTATCAATGTAAAAGTCTTGCATGTCTCTTTTAAGCAATTTAAAGCATGCTTGCTGAATAAATTAAATAATTTCTTTAAAACAAAATGTCGGAACGGTTGTGTGTGCTCAATAATTAACTATTTATATTTAGTTATATTTTTAAACATATTGTTCATGCGTAAAGACTGTTAGGAAACTATATTACAATTCTCCTGTTTCATTGCCTGTGCAAATGTAATCTTATATGTTGCTGTTGTGGATATACAGTAGCTGATTAATCTGCAGATCCAATGATGAAATCAAAAAGCACTTTGCCAACACACATTTTCATAAGACTAGACAAAGGGGAGCTGGAGCGCTGCTGGTATCCCTTGTATCCTCTGGTGCTCTTGGAAGGGTTAAATGTTCATTAAAAAAAATTGGGAAAAAATCCACATCCAGGCACTCAGTAGGATGCAAAAGTTAAAAAGCCTTCATTATTTTTTGTGGGCTAAAGCATTAAAACACCAACGCGTATCGACCCACTGCCCTTCATCAGGGTGTTGGTCTTTTTCACACATTTTTATAAGTACTTTCGCTGAATAGATTAACACTGCGTTGTATAGTCTAGAAGTTATATAGATTTTGGGTATATATTAAAGGGTTAGTCACCCTAAAATGAAAATCAAGTCATCATTTACTCACCCTGGTGTTGTTCAGCAGTATATCTTTCTTTTTCAGACCACAAAATATTTTTTTTGTTATAAATGTCCCGCTTGCGCTCGTTCATATAATGGCAGTGAATAGCAACCAGCATCAAGCTTTTCAAAAAAAGATGCAAAAGTGTCTCAGAATGATCCCATACTACATGTGCCGTATATATATACCAAGTGTTCTGCGGTGTATGACCGGGTTTGGTGAAAAACAAACCGAAATTTAATGGATTATTTAACAAAAATCCTGATCTTGGCCGTTGGTCTTCTGTGCACGACTGCGTGTTCATGAGACTTTATTATATCTTAAGTTCACTCCGACTCCACCAGGAAAACACACAAGATGTGAAAAATCAAGACTAAGAAAAATGCGACATGAAACACAATCCATGTACTTTCTTCTCTGAGGTGAATATATCCGCCGTGTTCATCACAACAAGAAGAATCTGTCAACTGTCATCTGACATCTGGAGTTCCAGTCCGAAGATGTTCAACTCAGTGAAGAAAGCACACAGATACTTTTGGGTATTTCTAGACGTTGCATTTCATGTTGCGTTTCCATTAATCATGATTTCTCACAACTCGTGTGCTTTTCCTGGTGGAGTCGGAGTGAACTGAAGCTCTAATGAGTCTCATGAACACAAAGTCGTGCACAGAAGATCAACAGCCAAGGTCTGGATTTTCGTTAAATAATAAATAAAATTTCGGTTTGTTTCGTTTTGTTGTACAACACGTGTAGCATGAGATCATTCTGTGATACTTTTTTCATCTTTCTAAAAAAAAGCTTGATGCTGATCTCTATTCACTGCCATATGGACGAGCGGGACATTAAAAAAAAAAACCTCCTTTTATGATCCATAAAAGAAAGGTGACTGACCTTTCATTTTAGTCATTTTAGGGTGACTGACTACAAGGGGACTTTAACACAAATAAGGGACAATCATTTTATCTAAAAAAAATTTCCTTGAAAAAAATTCTTCACGTCTTAAAATAGCTTGAATGTAACACCTTTACCTCATTTAGTATACGTGGTTCTATGAATATGCAAATGAGCCACGCCTCCACTCACTCACATCAGCTCAGAGATCCACTCGTTGACGATCACACGTTGATCTGATTGGTTACAAGGTAGTTTGTGACGTCAGAAACACCAGCGATTTCAAACCGTGTTTTTGAGACTGTCTTTGGTTCTCTGCAGTTTTAAAGAGAAAATACTCAGCAATGATGTTGACTTATGAATTTGCACATGGTTTGTCTTAAAGCATATTAAAAACACCACATAGACACATACATGTAAACAATATTAAAATTTTCAGTTTTAAATCAATATTAATATCAAAAAGATTTTCACCACAGGGGGACTTTAATGAATCGGTAGCGCTACCACAAATGATCAGGAATATCAATTGAGCATCGTTGACGAAACAATGTCATATTTCAACCATGTTTTCTCCTGATAAATAACATCTCAAGGGACTCGTTTACATGTTACTGAACAGAACTGAATCAACACCTCACCTGAACCTGACACTATTTTATAACAGCAGAATCGAACACGGTTTGCATCAATGAACCATTATTTTCCGGTTTATCATGCACTGTAAAGCTGCTTTGAAACAATCTGTATTGTATAAAGCGCTATATAAATAAATGTGACTTGACTTTACTATATGACTGTATTGTGCTAATATTTACAGCTTCATTAAACCTCAAAAATTAAACACAGTTTAAGAAAAACACCAGCCAAGAAAAACACAGTGAATTTAGACATACACCTTTCGCCTCCATCTTGTTGTTTTCCTGATCATTTTTTAGACACGAGAGTCCTCTCTCGTAATTTGACAGAGTGATGGGCGTCTTGATTGATGTCATTTATCTTTCATTTCCTGCCGTATTGATTTTGCCATGGTGTGTCACTCTGTGTCATTTCCTTTTTATGAATCATGATTCATAAAGCTACAGGTAGCCATTATTGGTAATCATTACACACTTAGGTTGTCAAGGGAACTGAGTCTATTTGAATGGATACCTAGGGGAGGAGTAGGGGGGGAGAGAGAGAATAGTGGAGAAATCATGACGGGGAGAGAAGCGTGAAGGGGTTGGAGGAGACAGATGTGCGCTCTCCCGGTATATTAAGCTTTTGTGTCACAGGCAGGTAAATCCACACCTAACGCTTCTACACAACTAACGCGGCACACGTGTCAGGCCCCCTGTAAACTCAGTGCTGTGGTCTGAAAACACCACAATGCTCTGATGTGCCATGATTCACATTCATCAACGCCGACTGCATAAAACTGCGTGCATAAAACTGTGGCTGTAGTGGTTGAGTACATGTTATGAACAAACATTCTTAAAGGCATCAATAGTTGAGTTATTTCATCATTTTTACCTTTGTTTGTGTTCTAAAACTTTGCAAATAAGACTTGAGAGCCTTGGTAGAGAGGAATTTTCCATTTAAATTGTCAATATTTTGTCACATTCATTAATTTAATCCATTTTACCCTCACTAAAATAGAACATCATTTCTGTTGATGATAATACGCTAAATGTCAAACGATTAATCACATATTTGTCATTTTTAACAGATTTATCGTTTTAAAGGGGTCATGACATGGATTTTTTTTCAGTTACTTTAATATGCTCCTTGAGGTTCACTTCTAATTTTTTTTGCACAAAAATATGCGTAAAAAAAATTCCGACCCTCATTTTGGATGTCTGAAATTCTCTGTCTGAAATTAACTGTTTTTAAGGCGCGGCTCCTTTAAGGCGTGTCAGGAAACGGCTGCTGTTATGATTGGCTAAAGTTGCTGCATAGAAACAGTATCAACACCCACTCGCTACTGAACATGAGTAAGTGAATTAAGTGTAGCGTCAGTTCTGGCAGGTCAGTGACTCTCAGCTGATCCATGTCTACCTGTAGGAATACGACGCATATCACTGTCTACATATATAAGCTCCTTCAGTATTATCAACAGCTATCGCGTTTCTCAGGAGCTAATTACCCTCCTTTGAATCAGACTAAATTCTCAAATTATGTTGTACATTAAAATATTGATATTGACATTAATGATATCTGCAATAAATTCATGTTGATTCTCTTCTGAATACCGTTATTGCTGCTCTTGGAGTTCTTGCCCAGAACAGAACCATACCGCCAATCCTAACTATATGCTAATTGTCAATCGTATTTGATGATAGTGGTCCTGACAGAACCATAATTTACAGATAAAGCATTATGAAATGATTTACTTATGGTATGTGATGTGAAAAGCGAAAAGAGGAGAGTCACAGCGCAAACGTTCCCTGGCGCTATTTTGCAGTTTCAGAAAACAATTCCGCCACAGACCAGGAAAACCCTAGTCTAAAGACAGTGGCGCGTTATTCAGATACTATTTTAAGAGCGCATGCTTGGCCATAATGTAGCGTGTGCACAACGCACATACACTTTGCTTCTCTAATCTACACAGACGCAACAGTTCATATTTTTGCAAACCATACATAATTACAAGGAAAAATATTACCACACGAGGGAGATCATTGTGGTGTCCATGAAGATGTGAAGAAATAGGCATAAATCTAGATTACACATTTACCCAAATTATTCAGGCTAATTGTAGTAATGACGGATCAAACCTGTTTGATCAATAGTGGCAAGACACATCGGTATATAAGGACATCTGACAAAGTGTGTTCTGAAAAAAATTCTGAAGACTGTGAAATCACCGTTACCATCATGTAAGTTGCGTGCGCTGGCAAATCCGCCGTTATAATAGCGCCATGGAACAAGCGTGCCGGCTCTTAAAGGGAATGTGAGAGGACGCTCTGATTGGTTTATTGCACGTTACGCCCAAACCACACCTATGAGTAATGAAGCGACTTCAGACCAACCCATTTATGAGATCCGCCCACAAAGTTACTTGCGTTTCGCGTTTGATACTTGCATTTCAGATCGTTAAAATAGGGCTCCAAGAATGTTTTCAGTAATATTTTGCTAACCTTCACATAATGCTCTACTCATGTTTAGAAAATGTTTGTGTGCAAAACTGAGTGCCGTCTGAGATGCCTCGCTGTGCATTCTGTGAACATTTGGACCTCCGCTTCGAGATACCTTGCGGCACGAGCGAGAGCTTGCGATGGAGAGATTGTGCCGCAGTGCCGTCTGTCTGAGGGAAAGGCCTGTCTCTGATGGGCCCACTGAGAAATGAGCTGCTTTTAATGAAGTGGCATTATTAGCAAAGAGGGACGGATAGCTCTCCTCTGGGAGACACACGGCTAATGCTGCAACATACATGGAGCGAGAGAGACGGGAGAAGGGAGGATGAGAGTGATGGAAACACCAGAGCCAATATGATAGAGAGACTTTGGGAGAAAATGAACGAGAGAGAAATTTTGAGGGCAGTACTTTCAAGGGAGATGCGATTTGTTTGAGAGACACTGAGCGTGTGTGTGTGTGTGTGTGTGTGTGTGTCTCAGTCATTTAGAATGGAGTGCTAAAAGCTGTGGTCTGAATTAGGCCAGTGTCCATTAATAATGAATATCCAAAATAGCACCATCACAAATCAAACTCCCTGGACACACGCTGCAATTTAGGAGCAGTACTGCCCACAGCTACATGCTGTACAGCACACACACACACACACACACACACACACACACACACACTCACTCACTGTACATACATACATACATACATACATGCACAAACATCAGTGTACTGAGATGTTCTTGCTCTGTTGCAATATATGAATGCATGAACACACAACTTACCCCAGCACATTACACACAAACACACACAATTACAACTCGATTGAGATTATAACATACAACAGTACAATAGCCTCTAAACTACCAATCTACCACAATGCCACTGATTGCTAATCAGTTCTTTGGCACACACACACACACACACACACACACACACACACACACACACACACACACACACGTGTTGTTTTTCATGTTTTATGGGGAATTTCCATAGACGTAATGATTTTTACAGTATACTGTACAAACTGTATATTCAACCCCTAATCCTACACATCACCAAAAAAAACTTTGTGCATTTTTACATTTTCAAAAAGCATCACTGATGATTTAATTTAAACAATATGATTTATAAGCTGTTTTCCTCATGGAGACCAAAACATGTCCCCACATGGACAAGGATTTCGGACATTGCCATCTTTGTGGAGACATTTTGTCTCCATAACGTAGGGTTTACCTGGCCACACACACACACACACACACATTGACTTTTATTGTTTTTATACTGAGCTGATTAAATTTATTAATCTCCTAGTTCTAATTCTAACCATCACATTTTTTATATACATAATGCATATAATCACATATTATTATAATATTTTATTTTATATAATTATATTTATGTATTGTATATATTGTTTTTTATTCAAATATATCATTAACTGTTATATTTAATTAAATATAAAATTTTCTTTGTGACCTGCTCACCGCAACCTGTGATTTCAGGTTTTTATAGGCAAAATCTGGACCCACACACTCACGAAACTCTCCAGGCCAGTATGTCTGAACGCATCAGCTTCTTGTGGACGATTCTTTACTGGGCCCAGAGATAATTACTGCTTTAATGATGATAATAATAAAGATGCATGGCTAGCAGAAGCTCTTGCCGTCTGAGTGTTTACACAACACCTCCAGGGTCAAAGTTTGGGGTTCAGACTCAGAGCTGCTGTAATGGAGACAGTGAGTCGAGGTTTGATCTCGCTGTGTGTGTGTGTGATCTGAACAGTGTTACGAGGTCAGTCGGGTTAATCCAGACCCACTCACTCACTCCAGCGCGCCTTTTCTCTTTCTACTGTCTCCATCTGTTTCTCTTTCACGTTTGCTCATGTTCTTCTAGTCTTGTAAAGAGACTTTGCACACACCATTTACAGGTATGGCATGTTTTCATTTCATTTGATTCATACATACTGTTCAAAAGTTTGGGGTCGGTAAGGGTTTTTAAAATGTTTTTTAAAGAAGTCTCATGTTCACCAAGGCTGCATTTAAATTATTTGACCAAAAATACAGTAAAACAGTTATATTGTGAAGTACTATTACAATAAAAAAACTGTTTTCTATTTTAATATTCTAAACTTGTACCGCATACTCCAGTCTTCAGTCACATGATCCTTCAGAAATCATTCTAATATTCTGATTTGCTGAAACATTTATTATCATCATCATGATTTACCATTAGATTTTTTTTGAAAATGTAAATATTTTTTAAACCTTTACTGTCACTTTCGATTTTCAATCAGTTTAATGCGTCCTTGCAGAATAAAAGCATTAGTTGTTGTAGGTATGTATTGTGATTCTGTGTAAATTGTGTCCTCCATTATAACTCAAAATAAAAGTTGTATTTGTATTTTCCATATTCAGGCTTCAGGATCAGTTACAGCGGATACATTACTGATGCGACATGTCTTTAATATGAATGAGACTGAGAGCTATGCTGGAAGGTAAGATTTTTAGTGAATAACAATTTAAATGACTGTACTTTTACACATTTAGCAAACGTTTTCCCCCCCAAAGCGACCCGTTCATACTAAGAATGAAAACTATATTAGTGTCCACATCAGCAGACGATATTGTTTGTTTATAACAGATGCGCGCTGCAGTTTTGGCATCTGCCACTTTAAATGCTCGAGCTCTGAAAGCAGGATGGATTCTGATTGGCTGTCAATGTTTTTATTGTTTTTCAGCTGGGAAAAAAATCATTCTGAAAAGGTTCCCAACCATAGACATCATATAGATAGACGCCCTATCGACCGCTACTGCCTACTAGCGCGGTCGAGCCGTGGGGCCGCCATCTTAAACGGTCACCCGCTCCACTCAGTGTCATCTGTATGGCAGGTGCAATGATCTGTCAGCGCATTTAATTAATCATACCTCACTGAAGACCGAACTGATTTTCACGTGGGGGTTTTTTTCTGCAAATGTCATTCATGTAGCTATGATACAGGACACATGGTTCGGCATATTTTAATATTCATAGTAGGCTTAACAGTAATATAATATTCTGATATAAGATATAAAGTGACCAGACGTCCAAAATCAAAATATGTGATGTAGGATATAAGGTATTTTATAAATCACACACTATAAATATGATAAAGAAGCAGAAACAGATAGTTGCAGTAAAGTAAGATATTTTAATAAGTTAAAGAAACAATAATGATTTGTGACACACACACACACACACTTACTCTCTCTCTCTCTCTCTCTCTCTCTCTCTCTCTCTCTCTCTCTCTCACTCACACACACACTCTCTTAGCTGTCCATCGTGTACGATGATGACGCTTGCTCCAGGGATGGGGGATGGGGGTTGGGATAATTTCAGCAACCTTGCCGCTGGTGCCACTTCACGTGGGCGATGAGTCCGATCCGTGAGCCGCACACTCGACCGCAGATGGAGCAGGGGAAACCAGATACCAGGGGTGCCAGCCGCCCTCTGGTGTCTCTGGATTCGCTTCTTAGATCGTCGGTCTTGGTTGGTTTGGTGTATCTGAGAGACAGCAGTGGCACAGGTGCCCTGCCAGGCGGATCTGTCGAAGGCCAAAAATTCGAGCTGCGTGAGGGGAATGTTCGCTCGCTTTAGGAGGTCCCTGGTGTAGTCCTTAAAACGGCGCTTTTGCCCTCCGGGAGATCGCTTTGCACCCATTAGTTGACTATATAGGACTTGGCGGGGCAGGCGGTGTTCAGGCATGCGTATGGTGTGCCCTATCCAACGCAGGTGTTTTTTGGCCACAGCTGCTTCCATACAGATTGAGTCAGTGTTGCTGAGGATGACTGTATGGGGGATTCGATCTTTCCAGGACAAGCTGAGGATCTTCTGTAGGCAGCGGATATGGAAGGCCTCTAGGTTGATGATGTGCTGACGGTATGGGGTCCATGACTCTGCCCCATAAAGCAGAGTGGAAAGACATACAGCGTTGTAAACAGCGACCTTGGTACTGAGCTTCAGGTTGCGGTTTTCAAAAACCCTGCTGCGTAGGCGTCCAAAAGATGATGAGGCTTTTTTTATCCGAGTGTGTATTTCCGTGTCAAGGGAGCTACATGAGGATAAAGTGGAGCCGAGATAAGTGAAGTGGTCCACTGATTTAAGTGGAACACCATTTATGTGAAAACTGGGAGGTGTGGTTGCGGGGGTGGTGAGATGGGACATGAACTCGGTTTTTTGAGTGTTAACCTGTAGGCCAAAAGATTGGTACAGGTTGGATATTGTGTTCAGGGCGTGCTGCATAGAGTCCGGGCTGTGGGCTAAGACTGCACAGTCATCAGCATACTGAAGCTCACAGATCTGGCGGGTCTTTGTCTTTGTGCAGGCCTGAAGCCGACGGATGTTGAAAAGGCTTCCGTCAAGTCGGTATTCCACATGGACACCATCTTCATGTCCCATGACCCGATGGAAGAGGCAGGTGATGGCAGAGAGGAGGATGTTGAAGAGCATCGGAGCCAAGACACAGCCTTGCTTCACCCCAACATTTACCTCGAAAGGCTCTGACTGGAGTTCTCCCGTGAGCACTCTGGCTTGCATCCCCTCATGCAGCTGCTGTAAGATACTGAGAAACTTGGGTGGTACCCCAATTTTGGAGAGGTATTTCCAGAGCAGCTCACGGTTGATGGTGTCAAAAGCTTTGCTGAGGTCAATGAAGGCTACGTAAAGGTCTTTGTGATGTTCTCGGCTCTTCTCCAGCAGCTGCCTCAAGACAAACACCATGTCTGTCGTTGATCTGGTCTTCCGGAAGCCACATTGCGTTTCCGGAAGCACAGCTTCCGAGATGTGCTCAACCAGTCTACTGAGCATAATCTTGGCCAGTACTTTCCCTGCGATGGAGAAGAGAGATATCCCGCGGCTGTTGCTGCAGACTGCTCTGTCTCCTTTCTGCTTGTAGATGACCACGATGTTAGCATCCTTCCAGTCCTGTGGGAGGGTCCCATGTTCCCAGATGTTTTGGATCAGGAGGTGCAGACGACGCGTGAGGATGTATCCTCCATGTTTGAAAACCTCTCCAGGGATTCCATCGGGTCCAGCGCTTTTATTGTTCTTCAGCCCTGCAATAGCTTGCCGGAGTTCTGAGTAAAGTGGTGGAGTGTCCAAGTGCATGATTGGTGGCAAGTCTGGCAGATTATCCAGGATATGTGGGTCAACAGGGTTTGTGTGGTTGAAGAGACTCTCAAAATGATTTTCCCAACGGGCAAGAATCTCATGGCGGTCCTTGAAGAGCGTGGACCCGTCAGCTGATCGGACTGGGGCAATTGCCCGCTTCCTTGGGCCATACAATGCTTTTATGGCATCGTAAAAGCCTTGAGTGTTGTTGCAGTCTGCCAGGTGCTGGATTTCTTGGGCCTTTTGCACCCACCAGGTGTTCTCCATAGTCCGAAGAGCTCGCTGCGTTTCCGCTCTTACAGTAGTGAAGGTGGTTATATGGGTGGGAGATCCAGGGCAGGACAGGAGAGCTTTGTGGGCTTCATGCTTGGTTTTAAGAAGTGACTGTATTTCAGCTGAGTTACAGTCAAACCAGTCCTGGTGATGTTTCCTTGATTGGCCAAGTGCCTCTGAGGCTGCGTTATGAATAGCCTGGCGCAGAGCTGGCCAGTCAGCTGATTCCTCCGGGATCATGTTGAGGTTTTCAGCAAGGAGCCGTCGGAGGTTGTCTTTGGTGATGAGGCTGTTCAGTGCTGTACAGTTCAGTTTCTTGTTTGGGGCTGTCCTCGGGCCACGGGGTTGAGTACTCATGAGTAGTTTGGATCTGACCATGAGGTGGTCAGTCCAGCACTCAGCTCCGCGCATGACACGGGTAGTGAGGACATCTTGTCTGTCCTTCTGACGGACAATCACGTAGTCAAGGAGATGCCAATGCTTTGAGCGGGGGTGCTGCCAGGTGGTCTTGAGTCTGTTCTTCATCTGGAAGATGGTGTTAGTAATGACCAGCTGATGCTCTGCACAGAGGGAGAGGAGTCTGAGCCCGTTGCGGTTCATTTTCCCCACACCATGCTGGCCAATGACTTTACTCCATACCAGATGCTCCGAGCCCACTCTAGCATTGAAATCTCCCATGAGTATGAGTCTGTCCGTAGCCGGGGTTTTCTGTAGGATGGCATCAAGAGCTCTGTAGAAATCCTCTTTGATGTTGTATTCGGCATCAAGAGTTGGAGCGTATGCACTGATGAGAGTGGCGAAGCATTCCTTTGCCAGGGGAATGCGCCATGTCATCAATCTTTCATTGATGCCGATAGGGGTTTCCGGAATGCGCTGCAGCAGCTTAGACTTCACAGCAAAGCCAACTCCATGATTGCGACGAATGCCTTCGGGGACCCCCTTCCAGAAGAAGGTGTACCCAGCACCAACCTCTGTCAAGGAGTCCTCCCCATGTAGTCTGGTCTCGCTGAGAGCTGCAATGTCGATATTATATCTTGCGAGCTCCAGGGCCACCAGTGCTGTCCTGCGGTGGGGCCTGTCAGGAGTTACGGCCAGGTCCAGCAGTGTACGAACGTTCCACGAAGCAATACTTAGCTTATTTTTCACTTTGATTTTTCGACCGCGAGGGGGATGCTCCGACGGTTGCGGCTTACCGCCCGGAGTGTAGGGAGCAGACAATTTTTGGACCACCTTTTCCAGGTCCTTCCCCATCACAGGGGTGAGCAGTGTGGGGCTGCTCAGTCGCAGTGGAAGCTGCCGAAAGGACGCGCTGCTCCATCCCGCAGTCCTAGCGACCATCACTCCATTGCCGCCTGTGTGCATGGTTTGGCTAGACACTCCCAGCCACATCCTTGGCCTGTGCCCACCACCATTCCACATCGCCACAGGACTTTTATGGGGGGGGGGGAGCAAGAAGCTTGCGCATAGGTGAGGATTAAGGTGAAGGTGTGGGTGCGCAGACCTCACTCCCACCATCTTCACTCCTGCCAGATAAACCTCCAGTGGCATGAGGGAACCCATGACGACCTTCATCTGGCAGGAAGTTGCAGGGGGCTGCCGGTGGTCCGGTCAGTTGGACTCCGCCTGTGCCTGTCCCCAAGTGCAGATTTGTCGTCGGGGTTTACTCCCCTAGCCACTGTACCCTCCCGAGTTAGCCCACGTGGCAGTGGGGTTGCCTTCTTCCGCCTTCCCAGCCGTTGTGGAGGTTCTCACACCACCATCTTCCGCCTGCGTCGCCGTTGGGGTCTTCACTATTTACCCATAGCTGGGACAGTGGTTGACGGGCAGCAGGGCATTTCCATTCACCGATGGGCCTGCATGCCACGTCTCTGGGGCCCACTGCTGCTCCGAGATCCCGTACAGCTTAGCCTGGAACCACAAGGGACCAGTTACCATGTGTGCCACGAGGAGGCGTGTACGAGATCTTGGCAGTGGAGAGGCTATGTACCGGCTGAGGAGACTTACACACTCGGCTCCTCTTTTCACCCCTGAGAAAAAAGGGGCTATCCGGTGGCAGTAGCTGAAAGCAGAAAGTGGTAAGCAGAAGCAGCATGCAACGTGCATACCTAACTACAAGCACTACTAATCCAACACTGCTGCACTGACGCGTCACACGCCCTGGTTGAAACCAAACACACACACACACACACACACACTCGATTTGCGCATCGCCGTCATGTGTGTATTACACAGGTAACGTTATTACATTGCTTTCTGATATCACGTGCGCAAACACAAATAACCTATATTTATATAACGTTATGCTTATACAGGGCCGTTGAATGCTTGTATCTGATAACCAAGATACAAGCATTCAAGCATTCCGCTCTTGTAACTTAATTATTACTTTACCCAACCTCTCCATGCCGAGTGATGCAGTAAACATAGCCTAGTTAACGTTAGCTGGCTACGATTTCAGTACAGTAATATCAAAGATCCTTGCTCCTTCTCAATTATCTGGTAATATTCTATTCACAAAATACAACCAAAAGTACGGTAATGTTAAAATTTACTTGTGAAAAGTAATCCCGGGCCCTATTTGCGCTGGTCCGCCGATTAGAACAGGAAAATGCTCCACAGTGCTCTGGAATCTAACTGCTGCTAAGCAACGAAACTAGGAGTACGACCGGTTTAAGATGGCGGCCGTATTTCTCGGTGCCCAGCGGCCAATAGGGCATATAGTCTCTATATAATATCTATGTTCCCAACGGTATAATTTCTCTGTGTAATTATCGTTCTAGTTGTGGTGTGAACTCTGCTATTCTTTTATTTAGAACTATATCTTTTTCATTATCGTTATAGTTATCGTTCTTTGTGTGAAGGAGACTTATTGCATTCAAGGTATAAGTTACACAATGACCCTGGTGTTTCCTCATGTAAAGCTTCAAGCTACGATTGATGTAAGTCGATATAAGTTAAGTGGACTACTTTTAATGGTGGTCCTATTCACTTTGATTACAGGGAAAGTGCACTTGGAACATTTTGTGTCCTTCAGAGGAAAGTCATCAGTATGAGGGTGAGTAAATGACAACAGAATTTTAATTTACATTTTCAAACTGTTCTTTTAATACCTTATGTGAACAAAGATGTTTAAAACGTCGAAGGTACCAAGAAAGCACATACAAAAAGTATAAACAAATGTCCCTTGGCCAAACATAAGCCATCTAGCCACGCAGCATTTATAATAATGACTATTTGTTTTTCAATTAAAAGCTGAACTGTTGTCCGCCGAGTTAATGAGAGGAACACAGGCAGTGGTTAGGAAACATCCTTCATTGTTTGGCAGACATCAGATGAGGAACAACTGTGGGGTTGATGGAGGGTCAAAGCTTTATCTCCATTTCTTGATTTATTTTCCATAAATCCCTCTTTTGGTTGTCTTTTTTATATGCTAATAGCTACTATATATAGTTGGTGGGCTAAACTCTGATTGTGGCCAGCGAGCTGTGAAGTGTAACAGTATAACGGAGCAGAGCTTGCATTGAGCCTCAGGCTACCTGTGTGCTTATGACAGGATTAAACTGGGCCAGAGCCAGCTGGAGCCAAAACACCAGCGCAGACAAGAGCGAACGTGAACACAAGCACACATGTCTCTGATTAGTAATTGAGCTGAATGAGCGTATATACATTTAATAAACATGTAGGCTGTTTTTTATTTATTTTGACCATTTTACTGCTTGCATTTATAGGTATAGTAGAACGGAAATGATGAGGAAATAAGGCTGGGACATCTTCTAAGGCAGATGAAAATTTACTGAACCTGTTAGGGTCAAAGTCCCCATGAATCATAACAAAACCTTGATGGGACATTACATGTCTTAATTCAGATCTAAACATGTAGTGTGTGTTTTCAGGGTAGTGTTAGCCTTGTATAGTAGGACTGTCAAATTGAGTGTGATTTAATTACTGGTATACACACACTACCATTAATTTCTTTGTATACAACATGGATGGATTAAATGTGGCAGTAAAAAGGTGACTGTAAAATATTGTTACAATAGATTTCTATTTCAAATAAATGCTGTTCATTTGATCAAAGAATTCTGAAAAAATGTATCATGGTTTCAGCAAAGATATCAAACAGCTACTTTTAGAAAAACAAAACAAAATTGAGCATCAAATCATCATATTAGAATGATTTCTGAAGAATTATGTGACACTGAAGACTGGAGTAATGATGCTGAACATTCAGCTTTGATCACAGGAATAAATGATATATTAAAATATATTCAAAGAGAAAACAGTTATTTTAAATTGTATTCATATTTCACAGTATTACTGTTTTGCTATATATTTGATCCAATAAATGCAGATGAACGTTAGTATATATATATATATAGTGTGTGTGTGTGTGTGTGTGTGTGTGTATGTGTGTGTGTGTGTGTGTGTGTGTGTGTGTAAATATTGGTGCTGTCAAATCGATTCATCACGATTAATTGCATTTAACATAAAAGTTTGTGTTTATATAATATAATATAATAATTTATATAAAACACACACACACACACACATATATACACAGTATGTATATATATATATATATATATATATATAAATAATATATATTTGTATATATATACACACACATTATATGAATACAAACTTTTATGTTCGTGATAAATCAATTTGACAGCACTAATGACAGCACTTTATATATACACACATTTTTAGCTTGATTTAGTGTCTTAAAAATGGCAATTGGCAAATGTATATATAATATATATATATATATAGAGTATATATTCAATGATTTACTCATCTGCAACAGTAATGTCTTTTTTCATTTGAGGGCGTATCTAGGCAAATATTGATATATGCAATTCATTTAATTAGTAATTGAATAAGTAATTTTATGGCATATGTAATTAACATTATGAATCGATTAACAGTCCTAGTCTACAATTACTTAGCCTGTAGGCAATGATATGAAAGTGCATGGGAGATCCGACATGCTTGTGCGCCTCAGGAGAGAGAGTGACTGTATGGGATATATGAGTGGACGTTTGATGCCACTTGTGTTACAGCACTCAATCGTGTGTGTGTGTGTGTGTGTGAGTGAGTGATAACAGCATTGAGATCAGTCTGCTTCTCTTGACTCTGTGCTGCTGGGGCTCCTCACTGAGATTGGTGTGAATTATTCTAGCGCACCATTTCCATTTCCAATACAAGACCAGACACACACACACACACACACGTACGCGCCCCAGGAGGAGGGACTGGAGGTTTAATTCCATGCTGTACGTTTAAGTGTGTGTGTGCGTATTGTTGAATATTTAATGAGACAAAACCATAGCATGAATATTTGATGATGACATGTGTCCCATATGGAGGGTTCAAAGACCACCACGCCCACAGCTCAAGACGTGTGTGTGTGTGTGTGTGTGTGTGCACACTGATGTGACTCAAATCTCCTCCCAGCGTCTCATATCTGTCTATATCTTATTCTTCCCCGCGTCCCTCGTTCTTATCAGTCCTTTTGTTTATCAGTCTCAGCTCCTGCTATCTGTCCGTCTCTGACAGACCTCTCTTTTAATTTGCACTCTCCTTCTGTCCATCACTTTTGTCCTCAACTGGACTGTTTTTAATGCTGTTTTGTCCATTAGTGTGTGCATCTGCGAGTGTCATTTAAACACACATTCACTGTAATTTATCAACTTAAGTGTTAATTAGCTGCTAAATACAATGACTCTCTCTTTAACATGTCAGTCTGTTTCTAGTCCTTCCTTAATCTGACATGCTCTCTTGATTGTATATCAATCTGAGTCTGTGTTTCTCCCTGTGGACTTCAATGCAATTACTCACATCTGAAGCAGAACACACATGCACCTATAACACACACACACACACACACACACACACACACACACACACACACACCACCCAGAGAGAAAGTATCAGCATCTGCTGAGAGAGAGAGAGACATTAATTAACCCCGCCCCTCTGTTTCTGATGTGCCCCTCTTGAACCCCCTGCTTTAATCCACACCTGAGCCACTCACACACAATCACAACACACACGTTTATTCCTTCCAAGAAGTTGTGCTGGTAATGTAAGTGTCAACTCTGTGTGTGTGTGACTGGCAGCTACAACATGATCAGGATGAGCCCGGGCCTGTGCTGAAGAAGCGCTCACTGATGCTGTGCAGAACTCAGTGACTCATACGAAATACACTGTACTTGTTCTATCTATCTATCTATCTATCTATCTATCTATCTATCTATCTATCTATCTATCTATCTATCTATCTATCTATCTATCTATCTATCTATCTATCTATCTATCTATCTAACTAACTGTCTCTGTCTGTCTGATTGTCTGTCTGATTGTCTGTCTGTCTGTCTGTCTGTCTATCTATCTATCTATCTATCTATCTATCTATCTATCTATCTATCTATCTATCTATCTAACTAACTGTCTCTGTCCGTCTGATTGTCTGTCTGATTGTCTGTCTGTCTGTCTGTCTGTCTGTCTGTCGTTCTATCTATCTATCTATCTATCTATCTATCTATCTATCTATCTATCTATCTATCTATCTATCTATCTATCTATCTATCTGTCTGTCTGTCTGTCTGTCGTTCTATCTATATGTCTGTCTGTCGTTCTATCTATCTATCTGTCTGTCTATCTGTCTGTCGTTCTGTCTGTCTTATCTATCTATCTATCTATCTATCTATCTATCTATCTATCTATCTATCTTTCTATCTATCTATCTATCTATCTATCTATCTATCTATCTATCTATCTATCTATCTATCTATCTATCTATCTATCTATCTATCTATCTATCTATCTATCTATCTATCTATCTATCTATCTATCTATCTGTCTGTTGTTTTATTTGTCTATGGGAGATTCCTCCTCACATCCTATTTGTTGTTTGCCAAGCTAAAAGTAAGTAGCACATACAAATAATGGGTAAAATAGTCAATTTTGGTTAGATTGGATTACTTTTAGTTTTGAATGAAGCACTATAATTATAATCAACATTTCTCTGAACTCGTTGGCCATTTTGTATTTGTCTCAGTGGATCTAAGATTGCCTTCTCTGCAAAGGATGAAATGTTTGAAATGTTGTTCAGGTCGGCGGCTCGCTAGGTTTTGGAACAGAGCTTTAGTGTGCCAACTTTTGAATGGCGTCTCGGCCTCATCCCAATCTCTATCCTGCTCTCTCTGACTCTAATTGTTACCATCTCGGTCCTTTGTTCTGTTCCTTTTCTGCTTCGGTTCGTCCAAATCCATGTATCCATCCAAAAACCCAAATACCATTTGTGTGTGTGTGTGACTGCAATTACAATACCAGAGTTTTGGAGAGCAACCAATAAAACCAACGAGAGAGAGGGAGTCCTTTGTGACTTCTCAGATTTTTTTATTGCTCCTTTATGAGATTTTTCTTACTAATGGCACGTCGAGCCTCCCGTTCTGTGTGTGTGTGCAATCCTGGCAGCATCGAGCATTAAAATACAGCATGCGAGACGTGGAAAAATGGCTGAATCCCACCGGTACTTTATGGCGTGGAGGAGGTCATCTCGTTTCTGAGTCATATTCAGATGTCGGGCAGTTCTGGGGAACATGAAGTATTCGAATGACCTTGGACAGTTACATGGATGGGAAGATGGAAAGTGTGTGTGTGTGTGTGTGTGTGTGTGTGTGTGTGTGTGTGTGTGTGTGTGTGTGTGTGTGTGTGTGTGTGTGTGTGTGCGCGCCGACATCAAACCTCTCTTTGTTTCTCCCCTCTGCTTTGACTGACAGTTCAAGGAAATAGTCACACCTATGATTATTAAGCGTGCACTTCCCGGGCCCTGCAGGCCATTAACTAGCAATTCAAATGTTTGCAAATAATGTGTGTGTGTGTGTTTGCCCCCCTCGCATGCAGATTAGCTTACGTGCACATGTTTTAATTATGCTCATTTCCTGATTTTGCACAGTTGTGTTTGTGTGATTTGATTCTGTAGCTCAGTGCTTAATATATAAACAGAGGAAATGTCTTCTGACATCTTATGAAAACAAAAGCACTGTGTGTGTGTGTGTGTTTTATTTAAAAGATTTATTTTCTTTTTTATAAGCATTAAAACTGTTTTTGACAGATGACATCTCAATCCTGCGGTTGCAGGTGTTCAGCGAGTGTGTGTGTGTGTGTGTGTGTGTGTGTGTGTGTGTGTGAGGGTCATACCTTGCCTCTGGCTTTTGGAGCAGTAGTCAGAACAGGGCGAGCGGTTGAATGCTGAACGGATAGTGGGAGGAGCGCAGGAAGAGATTCACACCTCAGGAATGTCTTTACTACTGTTTGCCACTGGGAATATCCTCTGCACTCTGTTTTTCTCTCCTCCTCGTTCCTCTCCCTCGCTCCTGCGCTCTTTCAGACAGTGAGGAACAGATGGGGCTAGACAGGGTGTGAAGGCACACCTGGTTTTCATCCATCGAGAGAGTGAGAGACAACATGAGCAAAAAGAGAACAGACATGAAAAGACAGAGAGGGTGAAAAAAAGTGGAAATGTTTCGTGATCTCTGTCGATTATAGTTTACTTGAGTTGGGATCTGAGCAGACTTTCCTAGGAAACGTTTAGCCTTGCTTGAAGTTTACAAGGGCATTTTGGGGCACGGAAAATATTTATATACTTATATGAAAAGCTGCATAGCTCTACTGTCTGTGGTTTCCCCAAAATGGCTGATGGAGTGGTTGAAAATATGTGTACATTTGCTTGGTTATCTTTAAAGTGCCTCTATTATGCTTTTTTGAATATTACCTTTCATGCAGTGTGTAATATCTCTGTTTGTGAATGTATAAAGTCTGCAAAGTTTTAAAGATCATAGTGTACGACAAATTAAGTTATTGTCTCTTAAAATAATTGATTCTGAACTGTTGAAACGAGTCGTCAGTAATTCCAGTCTCATTTCCTGTTACAAACCTACGTAACAATGTAACAAATTTGCATAATGCCAGTCTATGGTCTTCATTGGCTACCCGTGAACAACGTCTACTTCTGGAAGAGTTTGGTTTGTGTTGTTCATGTTGAGAAGACGCCGTTTTCAGCGCTGAGAATCCACTTTGATGCACTTCATAAGTCAAGTCATCTTCATTTATATAGCGCTTTTAACAATGTAGATTGTTTCAAAGCAGCTTTACAGAGATAAATGGATAATTTAAGGTAACAGATTGTTTTGGCTTTATATCGGTTCTTAAATAATGTTATTTTCCAGCTAAAGTTAGTTTTGATTGATTCACTTCCGTCGAAAAGATCATTAGTTATTAAATTAGGGGCCGCTAAGACGACACTGTTCTCTCTACACAGACTTTAAACGCGAACGTGATAAACGCTGATGGCGTTCACGTGCGCATAAATAATTAATTTTATAGTTATGTGCGTTTGAATATATGTGCGCAGGTTTGTAATTCCCTACAAAAGAACGAGGACTCGCGCTGGAATTGATACGGAAAAACCGACGCCATCATTACTGTTCATATGATTACAAGCGCTAAGGAAGATCTGGAGCTGAAGTTCAGATATGGTGTAATAGGCTTTTTGTTTCTGACAATCGCTATAAGCAGTCGACCAATCACAACAGACTGGGCCATCTGGCCAATCAGAGCAGAGTAGCTCTCGGAAAGGAGGGGTTTAGAAGAGACTGAATCTTCCAACGAACCGTTTTCAGACTCTTTGAGAAATGAGGTGATGTGCAATAAATATTATGATTTTTTTTTTACCTTGGATGCATGTAATCCTATTGTAGGAGACTCTAAAACAAAATTAGGATCCTTTAAAATAGCATAACAGCGGCACTTCAACACTCTTGAAATTTCCTCTACCTGTTCAAGTCTTCCAAAAGACATGGTGTGTTGGTTTAAAACCGGTTTCTTAGAAGCCACCTTCTCACTAATACCCTGTCAGCGTTCGGTTTAGGACCCAGTCAATGTGTTGAACCTGTAATCCCTAAATTTGGTTGCTATAGTAATTTCCCAGCAGGCTTTGTGATAAGGAGAGGTATTGACTGAACCTCGAGCAGAAAAAGCATGTTGTATTATGTCTTAACCTTTAGATTATTTGTGTCCGTGGCTTAAAGTAGGTACGTATCCTGCTGTTTTAGCTGTCAGTAAGAGTTTGTCCAGGGGAAATGTTGAGGTCAGTCCTGTAGAGATGGACGACCTGCTGTAATGTGAGATCATTGCTCGAGTTAGCTGATGAAAACCGAAGCTTGAAAATCAATTTTTTACTGAACACGGTTTATCGGTCCTATATCAGTATCAGTTGATGTGGATTATTTAAATGTGCATGTTTATTTCCTCTATTTTTATCATTTGTTTACCTTTGCCATCTTCAAATGCTAGTTATTAAAAACATAAATAATTTAGTATCACTGTTTAATGTAATCTTTAGCAAAGCTCACAATAAATATCCATTTTTTATAACGTGTATTATAATGTTGTGATGACTAAATTTACAAAAAGATTGATTTTAGTTTCATTTTAACATGCAAATAAAAGTGACTTGATACTTATTAAAATGATTAAAAACGTCTGCAGTTTGATGTATCAGCCCTTATGAAAAGAAAATATATTTCCCTATATAAATGATCAATGTATTAAATGGTTTAACAGTATATTTGAAAATATACAGAATAATATATTGTGTTAATTTATTACAATAATAATATATAAGGAATTGCTGCTTTTCGTATATTGAAAAATATGTGACAATATATTTACTAATATATCATAATGTATGTCATTTTATATTCAATTATACTCTTTATAATAGATTGATATGTGATCAGACATGGTACTACTGCATGTGTAATATATTGCAGATATATTTACTCATGCAGCATAAAAACACATTTATAGAAAATACCGTACATATAATGTGATATATTTCTTAAATTTTTAATTATTTACATTATAAATGTTTCATATTTTCTAGCTAGTTAACAAGAGCACACCTGCATGTACTAAAATATTTAGTCCAGAGACTATCATAGTGCTGAGGAGTGCACAGCCATTACTTTCTAAATATAGAAGGGTATTAATAGTCTTCGGCCAATGGTCAACCGGACCACAGGCTCTACTCTTCAGCACAATGGTAACCCCAAAAACTCAGACATCCCAGAAAACCTTTTTAATTCCAAAATAATAGAACATAAAACACTAACAGATCTCCCCTATTAATATTGAGCAAAACATTAAATAACACATATTTTTTCTTTAACAGTCAGAAGCAAAGCATGCTGGGAACTAAAAATCTGTTGCAACTCACCCCGTGAATGTCTTTCACATTTATATGGGAACAGGTATGTGCAATGTACACAATAAAGGATAAAACTTTGTGAATATAACATGATGTAATGCTATATTTGTCTTCATTTATAAATATTTTATATGTATTAAGATATAGCCATGCATGGTCAATGCATATATTGCAGTATATTGAAAAATATAAGCACTATTTTCCCATATATGGAAATGTATTATGTAATATATTGCATTATATTTTGCAGTATATTAATATATTTGTGTTCCGTATGGGAGCGCACAGACTCTTAATGGCTCCAACAATCGTCCCATGTTTCCGACATGGTGTTGCGTTGAACTCAAGCATCTTTTGCAGCTCTCTAGCTCCAATCTTCAATATACCATCAAATATAGCATCTAATGTTTATAAAATGCACAACATAGTGGAATATAAGCCTTATTTATTTATTTATTTTAGATTTAGTGTTTGTTTCAGAATTTGCCTCATATTATATCAAGCAACTGTTTTTTTTTTTTTTTTTTTTGTGGTAAGAGCCTAGATAAGATGAATAAGGCCAATAAATAAATGCTGAATGTGTTTTCATGTCTGGTCTTGAATACTGTGCGCTTTGCACTGGAGCGTTTCTGCATGTGCGTCTGCTCATATCTAGTGATGAAGACTTGAGATTCATCTTCTGCTGTCTGTAATTTCCAAACGTGTCATATTATGCATGAGTGAAGACGACTGCACAAACACACATGCCCCGTGTGTGTGTGTGTGTGTGTGTGTGTGTGTGTCTGTGTGTGTGAATATTAATGGGCAAGTCATATGCATATATGTATTCTGTGTGTGGATCTGAATCTGCTAATGTGTGTTTATGTAATTAGTTGTGTGATAAACTACTCCTGTGTGTGTGTGTGTGTGTGTGTGTGTGTGTGTGTGTGTGTGTGTGTGTGTGTGTGTGTGTGTGTGTTTTAATAACTTCAGTTGTGCAGTAGTTGAAGTGTGTTGCTATGTGAAGGCCAGGTCTTTAATAGTGTGTGTGGTCGCACTCCTCTCGATGGGTCCATGAACCTCTGCAGGATCCACAATGAAGCCGGCGCTTGAATTGCGACGGAACAGGAAATAGTAGTAGTTTCAGGGTCAGGCAGTTTGTGTTTAGAGACGTTGAACAGAAGCACTTAAAGAAGGAAGACTTATTCTTGTATTTAGTGTGTTGTGGTTATCTTTCTCTCTCTGTATCTCCCTTTCCACTTTTATAGATGAATGATCTGAATATGTTTTGGTTTAGGTCCTTTTTTTCTCCTTGTATCAACCTGCCATTGAGGAAGAAAAGACTCATTGCTATTTTGAATTGTTTCTATGTAGTACCTACTTGTTGTTAGTTTGGAGGCTACTATAGCAACAAGCACAGTTAAACTAGTTAAATATAGTAAGCAACAGTAGAAGCTACAGTGCAATCAAAGTAACTTTCTCAACACTAGTTAGCAAGCAGATTACACTGAACATATTCAGGCCAGTGTCTTTATTGTTGTCTGAGGTCAGCTTATGACGTTTGCTTGTTTTTTACATTCAAAAACATCAAAATGAATAAGTAATAGGCTATTATCTACCCTGGTTTTGAGCCTAGCTCATGAAACGCTCCGTTTTTATGGGCGTGCCGCATTGAAGACTTGCAAGTAAACGCCCACTGCTGTGATTGGATAACAGCTTTGCATATATATAATGAGCTTCATGTAATGCGTGAATCGGTGGGCGGGGCTAAACAGGCGGTGTTGAAGTAGGCGGATGCGGAGGCGGGGTTTGATACCCTTTGACATCATAGATCAACACTTTGATAAACCTGCCGTTCGCTGGTGTCAATAAAAGCTTTTATTGGACTAACAAGGAAGTTTTTAGTTCTGAAACTCAAAGACAATTTGATTTCTCAGTTCATCACCCCTTTAAATATATAGCCATCATCAGATGACTTATATTGCCTGAGTGGCCACCACAACTACCACTGGAAGCTCATTGGTTCTTGCTAAAGCGCAAACCTGCTACTTAACACAGGAATGAATCTCATTGGTTCTCACACAAGCAAACATGCTTGAGCTTACGTTTACCACAACTGGGGCCTATACCATGAAGCCGGTTTAGGTGGCTAGCCAGGCATGTTTCAGTTTAGTTTGTGCTAACCCTGGGTTTTAGGCACCATGACAGTGGTTTGGCTTTTAGCTGTGTTCTTCGCCACAGTAACGCTCCACGGCTAACCTGGTCCGGGGAAGGTTATGTTCTGGGTAAGAGGTTGCAAACCAAACTTGGACCAATCAGCTGTGAGCAAAGTGACACATGATGTCTGATTCGATAAAGTCACTCCACCTGTTTGTACTCCAAATTAAAGGTCACATAGCAAATGATTTTTAAAGACAACATTTTTTTATGATTTAGATATTATTTATGTAATTATTATACCCTTTAATCAATCACACATGTACAATTTTAGTTCATCAATTATTATTACACAGAGTTTAAATGAATAAATATATGAAGGTAATATAAATACGCTTTATAATCAACAGATTAAGCTATAAAATGACTACATGTGAGTTTAAATTCTCTCTATACCTTTATCAACTGTATAAACTAACTTCACAACTTTTACTTGCACTGATATACATTAGAGAGACTTTTTCTTTTAGTTGTCCTCTTTCATAGACAGCTATTGTCTTCTTGCAGTGTAAATTTGTTTTAATTCTTAATATTTGAATACTTTTATTTAATAAGTGAATTGGGCTGCTTCTGTCGCGAGAAATTAATTTCAATGAGTTTTTAATGAGTTTCACTCTTTCTCAGCATGTGATTGGCTGTTCGCTACTGATGTCACCCCTAAACTCAGGATCAGAGCCTGAGTTGACAGAGAAAGTTGATGATCAGCATCTCATGATACCAACAAAGCCTGGTTGGATTGGTTTTGTCAACTCGAAACTAATCCCGCAACCCTGAGTTTGTTCAACATCATGGTACAGGGCCCTGATGTGTGAGCTGATTAATGTTTATACGTGATTAAAAGCCTAAAATCAATCTGTTGATCATATAAAGCGATCGTGTCTCTTTAGAAAATTTGGACTAAACCGCTCAATGCTCATGGATTAGTTTGAGCTTTTGAACTTTTTGAAGTGTCAAAGTGTCAGTTGTGTATCTGTCAATGGAGGGACAGAAAGCTCTCAGATTTCATCAAAAAGATCTTCATCACTGTTCTTAGATGAACGAAAGTCTTACGGGTTTGGAACGACATGAGGGTGAGAAATTTCATTTTTGGGTGAACAATCCCTTTAAGGTAGTAGCTTTTCTACTTTTAATTCGTTACTCCAACACCGTTGTTTGTTAGCTATACTATTCTTGTCTTTGTAAACCTGCTTACATTTTCTACTTTGAAAATCACAACCTAATTTCGAATTGGATTGAATCTATTGTGCCTCCCAGATATTTATCGTTGCATTTTTAGAAGGAAATTTGTGGTAAATGGAGAGAGAGAGAGAGAGAGAGAGAGAGAGAGAGAGAGAGAGAGAGAGAGAACACTAAATAGAGATGTGGGATGATGTGATGCACATGGAAAAGAAATGGAAGCCAAGGGTGAATGTAAAAAAAAAGCGGTTCACCAGAAGAGAGGAGGGAGGGGGAGTATAGGTGAGAGGAGAGGTAAAATAGTGTAAGTGCAGGTTCGTTATCTCCATTAGCACCTGCAGGGCTAACGAGGCTGTCTCTTCGTTGCCATGGCAATGGCTTGTCAAACAACACACACACACACACACACACTCACACACACTGAAACCCCAAGCCCTCCCTCCTCACTCCCCCATAAACCCTCCCTGTCCCTCAGGTAATGAAAACACAAAAACACACATAATTTTCAGCACGTGTGTGTCCGTGTTTCTTCTATACCTTTTGTGTGTGAGTGCCATAAATGAGTCTGTCTGGTTTGATCAATAGACAGCGGTCGCTTTGTGTGTGTGTGTTATCCCTCATTTTACCCACCTCCATTTCTAGGCCATCCTTAAAATCACATGGACAGATACATAGCGCGAAACCCTGCACACTCGAACCCGTTCGATGGGATCCAGCAGGATTGAGGATTGTGTGTGTGTGAGGGAGACAGACAGTGTGTGTTTTATCTCTTGTAGTTAATGACTGCAGCACAGCTCTACAGATATTGCTTGTGTTGAGTGATCTGTGATTGTCTCCGACCGCTAGCCATTTATCAGAGCTATATGAGAGAGAAATAGACTGTGGAGAAGACGAGAGAGGGAGAGACTCCAGATAAGTGATGGCAGAGGTAGGGATGAAGGTAAAAAGAAGTGCAAGTTCATTTCGTCACTGTCCTGTCTGTGTGAGAGTGCGTCAGTGGCTCTGTCTGTGGCACTATGTGCACAAATACACAGTGTGTGAGACATTATAGTGAGATTTGGGTCCCTTGCAGATGGACCGATACACAGACACACAGCAGGCCTGCTTAATAATTAACAAGGCAAATCTATTATATGAATATTTAATGAGGATGGTTCATGCGCTGTCCTGATACAGGAGAGCGTTGCTGTGGGAATGTCCGTGTGTGGGATTGTGTATATGATTTATACATTGTGTGTATGTTTATGCTGTTGTGTAACACTACTACTAGCATGCGTTTTTTTCGTGTCCATCATTCGGTGGCTCTGAATTGTCAAAACACCATTCAAATGCTTGTTACGGATGCGAAAAACGCAGAAAATCAAACCCGTTTCTATTTTTTTATGACGGATGAAAGTTTCGGAGGCAGTGTGTAAGCGTGATTGACAACGTGAGGTCGTATTTATTTGTTAACGTGCAAAAATTTCGGACACGAATTTCGGACTCAGTGTGCAAGTTATACATTTTTTATTTAAAATATATAGATTTTTAAACCATTTTACTATTTTTTATTTATTTATTTGACACCCGTATAATGCCAAATTTAGTAAATGTGACCCAGAACCACAAAACCATGTCTTATGGGTAAAATTTTTAAGAAATTGAGATTTGTACATCATCTTAAAGCTGCATAAATAAGCTTTCCATTGATGTCTGGTTTGTTAGGATATGACAATATTTGGTCGAGATACATCTACTTGTAAATCTGGAATCTGAGGTTGTAAAAATCGAAATATTGAGAAAATCTCCTTTAAAGTTGTGCATTTATGTTCGCGATTGTGATGCATTCACTCACAAACATACATTTTTGATATACTTAAGGTAGGAAATTTACAAAATATCTTCATGGAACATGATCTTTACTGAGGCCTCATCCACACTACTGCGTTTTAGTTTAGAAACGGAGAATTAAAACGAATACGATCTCCGTCCACACCAGCGTTTTAGCTGCGTATTAGAATTGATCTCCGTCCACATTAAAACGACTGAAAACGCGGATCACGTGACCATTCACCAACACTGGGCATGCGCGTGCCGGTGTAAACAGGCGCATGTAGTCAGTTGTAGCATTGTAAAATGCAGAATTTACTTGCACAACAGCTGCTAGCAAAGACATCAACGTCAGTAACGCTTGTAATTCGTTATCCATGTTGCAGTCACTAACGTTACGTAGTCCAGGCTGTTTTTGCATGTTTTCTTCCCGGGGACGGGTCATGTGATTGGGGGCTGACGAATCAAGGAAGCATACGCCATGACTGATGACATCCAATCATAGAGCCGAGCGTAAGCTTCTGCGTCATCGTTTCTAAAGTCCTCCGTTTTGACCGTCTTCATTAAAACGCCCTCCGGAGATTCAAATCGCGAAACGGGGTCGGCAGCGTTACTAAACTTCTCTGTTTTAGGTCTTCGTTTTTGCCGTTTTAGTCTGGACGGAAGGTGCAAACGTAGCAAAAGGTGTCCGTTTCTAAACGAAAACGCAGTAGTGTGGATGGGGCCTTAATATCTTAATGATTTTTGTCATAAAAGAAAAATCGATAATTTTGACCCATACAATGTATTGTTGGCTATTGCCACAAATATACCCGTGCGACTTATGACTGGTTTTGTGATCCAGGGTCACAAATATACTTATGACATTGAATGGTTTATTTTATTTTTATTTTATTTCGTTTTTTACTTAGTCGCAATGTAACAGTAGTAGCAACAGATCCATATTGTGACATACATCCGAGTGAAACGGGTTATCGGGAAAAGGAAAAAATGTTGGCCGGGGACTAGGATTGGTTATCCATCCATGTTGGTTGGATGGGGGCAAATCTGAATATGCAGTGTACAGTGAAAAAACGAGCAAACTAACAAATCTTCCACAATAAGACCAATAACTTGTTAAGAAAATTGACTGTGAATTTTCATTTCATGGTGACTTCAATAAATGAATTCCATTAAAAATATAGATTTAATCAAATGCATTGACGTTGGTCCCAGTTATTATTGTAGTATGTAGTTGGTTAGTTGACATAAAAAATATCAAATTAATCACATGCATGATATAGCTTTAATGGTCATACAGTAGATTAGTAAGTTAGTTAGTAGGTTAGTATAGTTTAGCTTGTGTATATCCGTGTAAAATGTGTATTTATAGTTTTGCAAATGCTTTGGGAAATGTAAAGCTTTTTTGTTTGAACCTTGCCAATGAAACCACTTGAATCTGAGAGAGCGAGAAAGAGAGAGAGCAACAAGGAGCAAATAAGAGAGACAGAAAACATGGAGAAACCGCGTGCGTGCGTGTGTGTACGCGCGTGCGTGCGTGTGTGTGTGTGTGTGTGTGTGTGTGTGCGCGCAGTGATGTTCTCATTCCCATGCCACTTTCTCTGTTCCAATATCTGTGAGAATTAGAAACTCACACAACTCTCTCTCTCTCTCTCTCTCTCTCTCTCTCTCTCTCTCTCTCTCTCTCTCTCTCTCTCTCTCTCTGCACTGACAGCTCAATGTCAACAGTGACCCAGAGCGAGGGAGGAGAAGGAGAGGTGGAGAAGAAGAAGAGGGGTAGCTAGGGAACAGAATGAGTGAAGGAGAAAGGTGAGCAGCCAGTAATAACACTGCTGTGTTACTTTTGAGCAGTAAAGGATTGCATTTATCAAAGCCGAGCTTGAAGAGGGGAAATATGAAAGATGGAGGAACACAGAGCCAGAACAAGGGAAGTGACTTAATGATTGTATTCTGGGAAGTCAGAGATATATGGCATGTATTTCATACCGAATGCATGTTTACATTGCCTTTTTGGACCAGATTTATGACCTCGCACAGTTTATAGCAAACAAACACGCTCGGGTGAAAAATGGCTTTATGAATTATTCATCAAGGAAAGTCTCTTGATGACAATTTACGATTTTGAGGTATGTACCCGACAACTGTATATGAGACTTTCCATATTTTCTGCCATCTAGTCACATTTCCGATCAATTCCGGGTTTATGTCCATGTTTTCTGCGTGTTTCCCGTGGCCTCTCAGCACCTGTGTCTCGCCACTCCATACATGCGTTTACGTGACATGAAAATGAACATCTTTATCCCAAAACACAATGATTTCAGCCTGATCACATGACACCTGCCATAACCAATCAGCATCCCGCTGCAAACAACTGCCCTCTTGAAGTGCGCTGGGTGTCGTAGACAGTGTTTGATTTGAATTTGAATTTAAAATATCGGCCTCATTACGATTTTCATTATCTAATCAATTATTCATGAGTTAGGCAAACGAAATGGCTTAGATGCTCAGCGAGCACTCGACGAGGGCGATTGGCCTTGAACTTGATTTTCGCTTGATTTCGCATTTTGCGTCGTTCTCTCCCTCTCGCTCTGTTTTTTTCCCCCCTCTGTTTTCACTGTCTCTCTTTCGAAATTTTCTTTCTACAAAGCGAAAAGTGCATGAGATTCCCAGGGGTGCGCTTTCCCCAGCTTTCAGAAACTTATTCTGTGCCACGTTCAGTCAAGAAAAAGCAGGTGAAATGGGGAAAGAAAGAGAGAGAGAGAGAGAGAGGGGTAGAGAAAGATTGGAGAAGGAAATCAGGATATGTGCAACACAGAGAAATGGATGACAGCAAAACAGAAGGGAAGATGGAGGGTTGGCAGATGGAGGGATATGAGAGCTTTGGGACTCTGAGAGAGAGAGAGAGAGAGAGAGAGAGAGAGAGAGAGAGAGAGAGAGAGAGAGAGAGAATATGCCGACCAGAAGTATCATGCATTCAAACTGAGGGGACACAGGCAAAGTGGATTATAAATGCAATTTGAATTTATACACAACTGATAATTTAGTTGCCCAATTATTGTAGGTAAAAATGTGTTTATCTAGTACACTGTGGCAGAAATGTCTACATTTGCAGATTTGCATTTGCTGGATTTTTGCTTGGTTTATTTAAAAAAACAATTATATATAATATTGGGATTTGAACCCTAGTTTCCTTGCTTACTAAGTGAAAACTGCACCACTTGACGAACATGTCTAATACATATATGAAGGGTTTTTGCCATTTAGTTTGAATGTATGTCTATACTAAAACCCAATAAATTTACTACCGTTCAAATGTTTGGGGTCAGGATTGTTTTTGAAAGAAACATTATATAGGACACATTCAATTGATCACATTGACAGTACTTTTACATTGTAACCAAAAAAAAATGTATTTCAAATAAATGCTGCTGATTTGAACTCTCTATTCATCAAAGAATCCTGAAAAAATTATCAGAAATGTTTCTTGAGCATCAAATCATCATGTTATAATGATTTCTGAAGGACCATGTGAGTAATGATGCTGAAAATTCAGCTTTGATCACAGGAATAAATTACATTTTAAAATATATTAAAATCGAAAACGGTTATTTTAAATTTGTAATATTTTTTTAGAATATTGCTTTCTATTTTTGCTCAAACAAATGCAAATAAATTGGTGTGAGCATAAGATACTTTTTTTGGTGTACGTACTCAACATTGACACAATTGATTTTTGCAGATACATGCATTTCAAATGTCAAATTGTTCTCTTGCTGGAAAACAGACCAAAAATCTTGACGACTCATCCTGTGCTTCACAGTTTTGTCAATCAAGTGCTCTGAGAACGTCCCTCACACTTATGCAAATGGACTACAAAGCAGCACATCGTGGTTCATGGCTCTGAGGTAAAACAAATCCTATTGGCTATTTTTTTGTGATTTTATGAGATATTCAAATTGTCTAATTACACAGGAAAGAAACTGCGCTCATTGGGCGATTTCATAGGGCCTCCAGAGAGTGAGCGAGGACTGCCATCGGTGTCCCCATAGAAATAACAGGTACGTGATGTCCCTGACGACCACGCTAATAGTAGCATCTCATCATGCGGTGACGGTATAATGGAAAGAACGGACAAATGGACCGAGAAAAGAGCGCTCTTCAGGCATATCTCATTCAACATGACAGCTTTCCAAGAGGAAATTATGTTTAAATAAAATCTTTTTCTTTCTCGCTCAGCCTCAGGAAGATAAATAAGGAAACGTAATGAGAAAAGTTTGTGCAGGAGGAGAAAAGCCATTGTGTCTGTATATTACCGGCCCCAAATTACGGCCGTTAAAACACCTCTCCGCTCCAGCTTCCCCCTCACCAGCCATCCTCTGCCTGAGCAAAGATAAACACAGGCCCTAGATGGAGGGTAAAAAAAGAATCCAAATGAAACAAATGACCTCTTATTTTCATTTCATTCAACCCCCCGCCCACCCCCCAACTCACTCCTGCTCTTCCTTTCTCTCTTTCTGCTCTCGCTAATGGTTATTTGCCTTGGTGGAAAGGGTACAGTGTTCTCAAAGAGGAGAAAAGTCTCTTTATATGAGGGAAAGGAAAAGAGAGGGAGAACAAGGGTGTGGATGAGAGAGAGGGTGAGGGGAAAAAAGGGAGAAAATATTTCATTTAGGATCCATTTTCATCCCCAGCGACACAGATCCCCTTCCTCTGGCTACAATAAAAGAAAAAAGACGGAGAAAGAGAAGGGGGGAAAGAGATACAGGAGGGGTGAAAAAAGAGAATTACGTGTCAATATTTGTTCCCTTTGGCTCCTTGGATAAGGGCTGATACATTACCTAGAACCTCTCCCTGTAAACCAATTCAATAACGGCGAGGTTTGCCGAGGATCACAGTGACTCAGGGGGCAGCACGGAGAAACAACAAGAAATGGAAACGAACAAGTGGGGAGACGGGAGAGATGAGTTGAGACTGGCTTAAGTGAGAGAGAAAGAAAAAGAGTGTCAAAGCAGCTAAAATCACTTCTGCAACCAAAGAGATGGGCTACATTGAAGGCCTTAATTGTTTCTGCCACCAAACATTTAGTCCAAACTCGGTCCTGGAGGGCCGCTGTCCTGCAGAGTTTAGCTGCTACTTGCCTCAACACACCTGCCTGGAAGTGTCTAGTAGTAACTCCTTGATTAGCGGGTTCAGGTGTGTTTAATTGGGGTTGGAGCTGAACTCTGCAGGACAGTGGCAGTCCACTTTTAGACACGCACTTTCCCTCGGGGGAATCCCTGCCATCATTTTGAAGTGCGTTCCACTTCGTGAAGTGGACAAGGAAGTTTATATGAACAGACCCTCGTTCCCTCGATTTTGACCGAGGGAGCGAGTCTACTTCATATGTACACTTCAGACAGCTCCATATACCACAATGCAACATGATCGTGACGTCGCCAGATCTAATCACCACCACCACAAACAACTCTGATATATTAATTATAATTTTTTTTATTTAGAACAACCCAAACACACCTATATACATTTGGATGATGCATTAAACACATTTTAAAGGGAAAAAATTTATAATAATAAATCAACTCCAGCTGATTCCAAGTGATCAAGGGCTTAGGACGTTCCAATTCAGGCAATTGCAGTTTCCGCCTGTAGTGGCACTCGTGCAACGTAAGCAATGACGTACATTCGAGTGAACGAGATGGAGGGAAGTTAGCGAGTGAAGGGCATGCCGATTTTGGACTGGAACGCAGCCCAGGATTGGACACCCCATGTGAAAGCAATTGCATGATTACTACTATACTCTACTAGTCATCCAGGGGTGCGTTTCCCAAAAGCATCGTTAGCCAACTATGGTCGCAAGTTCTGTCGTTATCAGCGTAGTTTAACGAGTCTGTGTTTCCCGAAAAACATAGTTCTAACAACATCGCAAAGTTGTGTGGTTGGAACGACAGATCTGTGGTTAGAAGTATAGTTTCTTGTTTGCATGACATATGGACTCAATAAATCCTTATTTTGAGCAGAATAAGCAAGCTGACATTCAGTACAATCTATATCTTTGGTTTAGAATACATACAAATGTCATTTATGTCTTTTAGTTTGTCAAGAGATTAGCCTACGTCCTCTAATACGTATGCACAAAACAATTAAGGTCTTCAATTTAGCCCACATTCATTTTGAAGGTCTTGGAGCAGTTTGAAAGAAAATTCATATTAGAAGGTCTCCATGTATTTTACTCGTTTTTATGTTCTTTACTCACAAATTGCACTCCAGGAAGCAGTTTGTGGAGAAATAACTTTTCATGTGATTCAATCCAAGACCAGTCAACAACTAGTCAAGGTTTGTCTGGTGAGCATGACTAAGTTAGCATACATGCTTGTAGAACAGAGCGGGTTAGCTCGCTCCACCCAGAATGCCCTTTGTGATATTCTGATTCAAGAATATGTGAAACAAGCAATAGGTCTAAGGTTATGGAGGATTGTTTCAGTGAAGTTGCGTACTTCATACATAATGTGGAGAAAAGATCAAATTTAAGAATGAAGAAGAAATTGAAAGGGATTGTGGAGAAACTGATTTTTTTCCAAAAAGAAAGATCTTTTTCGTTCTTCGCTCAGGAGTAAAAAATAAGTTCGAAATGCCATCGCAATGGTATACTTTTAACGAACATCCAGACATCCAGCCATTTAGATGAATAAGCAATAATATATATTGCTTTAAATCCACAAATATGGCGCTAAAGGTGCATCAAAACAAGGACCAACAAATTAATAAATAAAAAAATCCAAAAGCCATAACCACTTTAAACTCACACATGCACTGACTTCACAGTCTAACCCCCCAACCCCCGGACTTTCTTCTATTCACTTACTGTACAATATTTAATATTTCATACTTTTGATAATATTGATTATATTCAATTCAATTCAATTCAAGTTTATTTGTATAGCGCTTTTCACAATACATATTGTTTCAAAGCAGCTTTACAGAAAATGCATTTCAAAAATGTACAAACAAAAATACAGTTAGTTAATCATAAATTTAGGGCATAACATATCGCCGGCGTTGGGTCGTCTCATCACAGGCGTCGAGTCGTCTCTTCACAGGCGTTGGGGCATCTGAAGTCTCCATGAGAGGCTGGATACATAACTGGAGCTGACGAACTCTATTTGAGTTATCTCGGGATAGGCGTCCCGAGATAACAACAAAAAAGGCAGATGGGAAATAATTAGCGTAGCTGCTGTTCATAACATGAATGCATTTGATCTGATTTAACTGTAGTATAAAAGGTACGATGCATTATGTGAATGCTTGGCTAAAGAGATGCGTCTTTAATCTAGTTTTAAACTGGGAGAGCGAGTCTGAGCCTCGGACAATATCAGGAAGGCCATTCCAGAGTTTAGGAGCTAGATGTGAAAACGGCCTCCCTCCTTTAGTGGACTTAGTTATCCTAGGTACGACCAGAAGCCTCGAATTTAGCGAACTTAAAGAGCGCGATGGATTGTAGGGCGATAGAAGATCCCTTAAATACACAGGAGCTAAACCATTTAGGGCTTTATAAGTCAGTAACAATACTTTGTAATTGATACGGAACTTAATAGGTAACCAGTGTAGAGATGATAAAATTGGTGTTATATGATCATATTTTCTTGACCTAGTAAGAACTCTATCAGCTGCATTTTGGACTAACTGTAGCTTGTTTACTGAGGATGCAGGACAACCAGCTAATAAAGCATTACAGTAATCTAGTCTCGAGGTCATGAATGCATGAACTAACTTTTCTGCATCAGAAACAGAGAGCATGTTACGTAGCTTAGCAATGTTTCTAAGGTGGAAAAAGGCTGTTCTTGTGACATTTGAAATATGATTTTCAAAAGACAAGTTTCGGTCTAGTATAACACCCAGATCTTTTACTGTAGAGGCTAAATAACAGGCCATCCTTCTAGATTAAGGTTGTATTGTAAGAGGTTTTGTGGGCAGTTTTTTGGACCAATCAGTAATACCTCCGTTTTCTCTGAATTTAATAGAAGAAAATTACACGTCATCCAATATTTACCTCTCCTTTTGCACTACTTATTTAATTCTACGTTGTTATATCTCTGCATGCTTGCACTGGAAAAGAAGTTGCTCTCATTGTACATGTGTATAGTGACAACAAAAGGCATTTCATTTCTTTTTTCAAATATCATGTTATCTATAGGTCTACTGTAATTGAGACAAACAAAATTGTCCTAATTAATTAGTTACATCATATGGCATTTACAACTCAAAACATGTTGTGGTCCCATTACCTGTATGTTAGTTAGCTACAGTGTAGCTTTCTCCGGGTATCACAAACCTCCTTGCTCAACACAGCCCAAAAGCATTATTGGTAGAACTAATCAACTAGTCAACTGGCACAAGTCCTATCGCATTTTAGTGCATCATTAAAATGATTCCAGATCTCATAAAGGCTTTAATCAGAAAACAATTTCATCTTATCCATCTGTGGTTTGATTAATGAAAGTGTTCATCACCTTCTGCAGATATTTTCTTCTACACACCCTCACACTCCAAAGCGTATGTCTTTTTTCCCCCTGCGAGACGAGATTTTGTCATTAATGGCAAAACTCTTTACCACAAAACAACATGGTGATCATTGGCTTTTTTGGACTTATCTAATATATTTATTTTCTGGCCTTTTCTTTTCTATAGCCAGTTTTTTTTTCATTACAAAAACGGTAACTTTATTCCTTGCATTTTGAGCTGTTACTTCAACGCCCGCTGAACCTAAAGATGTACGATGGCTTTTGTGCTTTCGCTCCCAAGTTAATTATGTTGTTTGTGGGTCTCATATGGTCTTGTATTAATCCAGATGGTTTCTAAAACAAGACTGTTATGCCGTAGAAATGCTAAATGAACGTTGTCTTCGCACATTTACTTTGATTAATAGTGTTGTTGCTATTGAGTCTGGGGCTCAGAGACTCAGGTGGACGGGTCGTGATCCTGTCTCCTACCTTCATCACCTGTCCGTCAAACTCAAAGTAGGCTGGGACTGGCTGCGTGGGGCTGTCCATCAGCCTTAGTGGGAGGGTCACGAATAATGATAGCATCCCATCTGGCCACGAGGGCGACATCACGGCGAGCTGATTGGGGTGAAAGACCAAGAACGCCCACTTTTTCCTCCTCAGTCCAAGACATACGAGCGAAACTCCGGCACGTGCATGTGTATGTGTGGTATGACATGCCATTTGAGGGAGACAGATGGGATCCTCTCACTTATACTCACACTGACGCTCGCTCACGCCAGCCTTTGCCTCATTTCACCCTCGGCTCCCCGTGATGCTGGCAAGGTCGTGACCTCTCTAACCCTTGACTTTAACAGTCTGGACAAGCATATGGAGGTAACTCGTGGGGGGGATAAAGTTGTATGCGCACACATTCCACGCTTATCGTCGCAAACTTCATTTTCCATTAAAGCCTCACTCCTCTCATGATTCGGTGTTGTCCGCTCTCATAAGCGTCCCATCAGTTGGCAGAGATCAACAGCAGTTAAGTCCATCCCGATTTGCGCATCCGTAGCGGATCCGAGTGCCCGCGGGCGAACCAACGCCACCCTCACCTGTGCGCATTAACATTCGAATGCCACCCGCATTGATGTCTGCATTCATTAAGACGAGAGCGCTCAGGGCTGCCATGTGCGCGCGATACAAGAACTTCAATCTGTCATACGGAGTAATATCTGATGCTACTCCTGGCGAACACGCACGCGCACAAATCCCAGACACGTTTGGTGACTCCCGCGGTGTTCACTTCCATCTCGATCAAAGCGATAACGCTGCTTCTTAATGTCTCACCTCATTGAGATTCTATCAGTCTATCAGTCTCTGGCCTCTCACACACACAGTCTTTCAACCTGAGGAATGGCATTCTCATTAAGATACATCAGATACGATGACTCCTGAACTGAGCGCGCAAACTCATTTCCACCGGCTCTCATAAACGTCTTATTAAAACAAATCTCTCCTTATTTTCCACATGTGCGTACGAATGTCGAAATGATTTGTATTTGTACTGGTGTATGTATCGGTAAATATGCATAATGGAATCAGTGTGTGTGTGTGTGTGTGTGTGTGTGTAGCCGTGGCCCAAAGCCTCACCCGCCGTCAGTAATGACAGGCACAGCGTAATTAGCCTGGGGTAAACAATTAACACAGGAGATCCATTCTGATGCAAATGACCAAACCCCAGCAGAGCCAGACACAATGCCGCCTCAATGCATTTAGAGTCATTATGATCACCTTCCAGGTTGGCGAAGCACACCGTTCGGTTTGTGTGTGCGTGCCGGTGCATTGTCTTTGTTATTTATTGTTGTGTTTCTGCAGCTCTGTCCTCTGTTTGCCGTTCTCATTAGGGTTTAGGGTAAATGTTTTTTTAATAATGGCGCATCAGGTAAGCCGTATGGAAATCTCCGTCAAATTAGGAGGCCGAAAAAAACATTAACTGGTGAAGCCGGTGGCGCGTGGGTACAAAACTCAGCTTTCAATCACACGTACTGTATGTTTCTCTGTAATCACACCATCATTGTTCTTGTTCCTTCCTCTATCCTACACCATTGACTCTCGTTCTCCATTCTGTCGTACCTCTAAATTAGCGCCACTACCTCTGCCGCCATTTGCTGTCCGTTCTGCTTTTCAATTACCTCTGCATGTTTAATTTACTCCATGGATTTCATTTTGAAAATCACAGATTGAGTGTCACAAATGGAGCTATTTATTTTTTTGTGATGAGTTGTGGAAGTGCATTATGGGATTGATTTTAAGGCACACATTAATGTCTTCATTCACTGTGTCACTTAAACACTTATTTCTCTATTACGCTTTGCATTTGTGTTTCACGCATAGAGCGAGCTGGATGTAAGTATAGAGATATATTTCTATGCACTGTTGAGTCATTTGTAATGTTTTTTATTTTTTGTGTGTGTTCATCCATTTTGAAAAGCTTTTAAGGTCATCTGTGCAAATGCACACGGGAATAGAGTTTCGCGTAATGGCAGCACTTATTCACTTAATCGAGATCATACGATATAGTTTTTTCCCTCCCCGAACAAAACTCTCTGTCTCTTCGAGAGGGGAAAAAAAGACTGTTCCCTTTCCTCTAAGAATAATTGAGGCGATAGTGAACACAGTTGCTAATTAATCATGCAGTAGATGAAAATTGAGGTGAAAGAGAAAAAGATGAGAGGAGAGGCAGAGAGATGAGAGGACCTGGATGAGAGATGAGAGACATTTAGAAATGAGAGGAGAGGGCAAGAGTGGATGAGTGCAGGTCACATGGGGAGGGAGAACGCGAAAAAAACAGGGTCATAAAGGAAACAATGGAACAAGATCGAGACATGGTTTGAGACAAAGATTGGCACATTATAGATTGTAATAACAGACAAAATGCATGCATTTAACTCTCTGTTTACAGTGATGGGGAGAAAAATGAGATGGGAGGGGAAATTATATGTCGATGCTTTTACGTTCTCTTGCAAATGTTTTGCGTTCCCCAGAGAAACTTTGCATTCGCTTGCACAATGTTTCTCAGGGGAACTCAAAAGTTTTTGCAAGACGCAAAGGTTTTGCGAGCAAACGCAAATAGGAACGTTTTATGCCATCATTTAAGACATTTCTCCTTATTTAGAACCCTTTTTGGCATAAAGCTGAGACAAGAACCATTCTATATAGAAGCCCATTAAGAAAAAAATTCTAAGAGAGATAGCATCATCATTTTTTTTTAAAATCATAACTTTTTAGTAGCGAAGCTTTTTTTCGGGATAGTAGCAGGATAGTAAAATGGCCATACAAAAAAAAATCTTCACAATATTTACATATTAAAGACGTATGTACAATATTCTCTGTCAGGACAAGAAATGTTCATTCCGGGAATGAATGACTCTTTTGAATCGGTTCTTTTCTCTTCTGATTTATATGCACACTACTCTCATTTATATGCACACTACACTGTTTAAATGTTTGGGTTTATTTTTTTGAAAGTAGTCTCTTATATCTAAGGCTGCATTTATCGATCAAAAATACGTTAAAATTGTAATATTGTGAAATATTATTGCTATTTTTAATATGTAATTTTTTGATGTGATGGCAAAGCTGTTTCTTTTTACTCCACATTATCCTTCAGAAATCATTCTAATATGCAGATTTGGTGCTCAATAAACATTTCATATTATTATCAATGTTGAAAACTTTTTTTTTCAGGAATCTTTGATGAATAGAAAGCTTAAAATAACAGCTTTTATTTTAAATATATCTATATTAATCTTTTGCAACAATATAAATGGCTTTATTGTAAATTTTGATGCCTCATTGCTGAATAAAAGTATTCATTTCTTTAAAAAAAAAAACGTTTGAAAGGTACTGTATGTCTAACACGGTTTGCTTATTTGAGCAGTCGGACATGTCAAGTTGAGGCACAAAAAATTGGGTGAGGTTTGGCTTGCACTACCTTGGCAACCATGGCAAATGGGACGGGACAAAATGTGCTGTAAGAGGATTTGAGACCCTTTCAGACCTTTATTGACACATTGAGACTTTCTGGGTGAAGAGAGGTGATGGCTTGTCATGTTCAGTCTCTCTCTCTCTTTCTTGCTCTCTCTCTCTGGAGAACATGTTTTATTTTATATTTGTGGGACAAAGGTCCATTCTCTTGGAGTTTTGCTAAAATTACCCTCTTAGCGTCCAACAGCCCCTCATTATCTCTCCATCTATCGTCCATTCATCCATCCCCCTTTCCATTTCCCCCATCCTATTCATCTCTGCTGTCCTCAAATCCATCTAATTCTCTCCATTTATCCTTCTTTAGTTCTACCCTTCCCTCCATTATTCCTCCATCCTCTTCTGTTTCTGCTCTGTTCATCATCCCAGTACCTGTAATGCCTTATTCCCTCTCTCATACCCCATCATTCCCAATCTCTGTGACCTCCTCTTTCCCTTTCTCCTCTCATCCTCATCCACTCTTCATCCCTGCCTGTTCAGCCCACTCCAAATTGGAGAGGACTGGTTTCCTCTAATTAAAATCTTTAATCAGACTCCTAATTAGCCTAACCAGAGCCTTGTAAATCATTTCCGCCTCTTGCCTCTCCTACAGACCCGGACCAAGATCCTTTTTGAAAGCGTTCGGCCCACTGTAATGCTGCTAAATGAAAGCGAACTGGATATGACGGAGAAAGAGGAACGTGCCCTCGCTCATTGTCCTGGGTGGGTTTCCTGTGACTGGCACACTGGTGTGATCTGTGCGGTCTCTAATGTGGTTTAAAGCTTTAGCACGTCATTCTGTATTGATGGCAAAGGCTGGAGATTTTTCATTGCTGTGGATTTGGGACGCTTATCTTAAATCTAGGACATCATATATATGAATGGTCACTGCATGTTTGTAGCACTATCGAACCAGAAATGGATAGTGCTCCTTGCAAAAAAATATTAATTTTGGTGTGTACAGTATCTCCTGTATCACAGGCTCATCACAGCTGCATGTTTGTTGATGGAAACCAATATTTTCTTGTGTGACACTCCATAACTTTAATACCCTGTGTTCTCTTTAAATAAATAAAAAGTGTCTATCTCTCTACCTATGTCTATCTCTCTCTGTCTGTCTGTTTATCGCTCTCTGTTTGTTTGTTTGTCTGTCTATCTCTCTTTCTGTCGGTCTCTCTCCATCTGTCTGTCTCTCTGTTTGTGTCTATCTATCTGTCTGTCTGACTGCATGTCTGTCTCTGTCTGTCTATCTGTCTCTCTGTTTGTGTGTCTGTCTGTTTATCTGTCTCTCTCTCTGTTTTTGTGTCTGTCTGTCTGTCTCTCTGTTTGTGTGTCTGTCTGTCTGTCTCTCTCTGTGTGTGTGTGTGTGTGTGTCTGTCTGTCTGTCTCTCTCTCTCTGTGTGTGTGTGTCTGTCTCTCTCTGTTTGTGTGTCTGTCTGTCTATCTATCTGTCTCTCTGTTTGTGTGTGTGTGTGTGTGTGTGTGTGTCTGTCTGTCTGTCTGTCTCTCTCTATGTGTCTATCTGTCTCTCTGTTTGTGTGTGTGTGTGTGTGTGTCTGTCTGTCTGTCTGTCTGTCTTTCTCTGTTTGTGTGTGTGTGTGTGTCTGTCTATCTGTCTCTCTGTTTGTTTGTTTGTGTGTGTGTGTGTGTGTGTGTGTTTCTGTCTGTCTCTCTGTGTGTCTATCTCTCTCTCTTTGTGTCTGTCTATCTGTCTGTCTATCTCTCTCTCTGTGTGTCTGTCTATCTGTCTTTCTCTCTGTTTGTGTTTCTGTCTTTCTCTCTCTTTGTGTCTATCTGTCTGTCTGTCTCTCTTTATGTCTATTGTCTGTCTGTCTGCCTATCTTATGTCTGCCTGTCAATCAAGCTGTCTATTAATTTAAATTCATATTGCTTAATTGGCATGACACACTTAGGTACATACTATATTGCCAAAGCATTGCACAAAGCAAAACAAATATACAATATATATGTATGTATGTATACTGTATAACTGTAACGCCGGTGCGGCTGAAGCAGAGAAGAGGCAGGATCCAGATGCAGCACACGTTTTATTAACACACTAGAAAACAGGATAACGGGACTCGGGAACGAGAACAACCAACATCAACGTTAAACATTAAACAAGAACTCACAAGGACAGGACAGAAACACAGGTCTTAAATAATCAGAGACAAACGAGCTAAACAGGATAACAAGGGGGCGTGGGAAAATGAGAGACACCTGGGAAAACTAATAGACAAGACAGGGAACACTAATCATGACATAGCCCCCCCACAAAGGAGCGGCTTCCAGACGCTCCAAACACGAACCAGGCGGGGGGCAGAGCGAAAGCGATCCTGGGGGAGGGACGGAGGGCCAGGCCCGTGCAGGGGAACGGGACCAGGACACAGGCAAGGCGGGCCTGGGCCATGGAGCGTGGGAGACCAGGGCGGAGCATGACGTGACGGCGGCCAGGGCGGAGCATGACGTGACGGCGGCCAGGGCGGAGCATGACGTGACGGCGGCCAGGGCGGAGCATGACGTGACGGCGGCCAGGGCGGAGCAAGACGTGACGACGGCCAGGGCGGAGCATGACGTGACGACGGCCAGGGCGGAGCAAGACGTGACGGCGGCCAGGGCGGAGCAAGACGTGACGGCGGCCAGGGTGGAGCAAGACGTGACGGCGGCCAGGGCGGAGCATGACGTGACGGCGGCCAGGGCGGAGCATGACGTGACGGCGGCCAGGGCGAAGCATCCTTCATGGCCCTCCAGGGCGAAGCATCCTTCATGGCCCTCACAGGGCACCTCCTGCCCCCCCCCAAAAAATACTTGGGGAAATCCAAGACCTCCAGGCTGGGAACCGCCACCGGAAAAGGCTCCCGAAGCCCGAGATGCGCAGGTAAGGCAAGACGCAGAGGTGGGGCCGGCAGGGCGAGGCGCAGAGGCGGGGCCGGCAGGGCGAGGCGCAGAGGCGGGGCCGGCAGGGCGAGGCGCAGAGGCGGGGCCGGCAGGGCGAGGCGCAGAGGCGGGGCCGGCAGGGCGAGGCGCAGAGGCGGGGCCGGCAGGGCGAGGCGCAGAGGCGGGGCCGGCAGGGCGAGGCGCAGAGGCGGGGCCGGCAGGGCGAGGCGCAGAGGCGGGGCGAGGCGCAGAGGCGGGGCCGGCAGGGCGAGGAGTCTGGGAACGCCCTCCGGAGCCTGGCGAGCCCAACGAGTCCTCCTCCTCCTTCTGCGACGGCGCTTCACTGGGCTTGATTCATTACAGGATGCAGGAGACTCAGTAGAATCACAGGATGCAGTAGACTCAGTAGACTCACAGGAAGCACTTGACTCAGTAGACTCACAGGATGCACTTGACTCAGTAGACTCACAGGATGCACTTGACTCAGTAGACTCACAGGATGCACTTGACTCAGTAGACTCACAGGATGCACTTGACTCAGTAGACTCACAGGATGCACTTGACTCAGTAGACTCACAGGATGCACTTGACTCAGTAGACTCACAGGATGCACTTGACTCAGTAGACTCACAGGAAGCACTTGACTCAGTAGACTCACAGGATGCACTTGACTCAGTAGACTCACAGGATGCACTTGACTCAGTAGACTCACAGGATGCACTTGACTCAGTAGACTCACAGGATGCACTTGACTCAGTAGACTCACAGGATGCACTTGACTCAGTAGACTCACAGGATGCACTTGACTCAGTAGACTCACAGGATGCACTTGACTCAGTAGACTCACAGGATGCACTTGACTCAGTAGACTCACAGGATGCACTTGACTCACTGGGTTCGTCGAGGCTGACGTAAAGCTCTGGTCCGTCGAGCCCGGTCTCGGCTGGGTTGACGTGCAGCGCGGGTTCGGCTGGGCTGACGTGCAGCGCGGGTTCGGCTGGGCTGACGTGCAGCGCGGACTCGGTGGGAACCTCCCGCGGCGTAGGCTTGGCCGAGCACGTGAGAAGCACCGGTTGAATGTAGCCCACGTGAAGCACCCGTACCTCCTCCGCTAAGCCCACTGCGGACGACGAACCGCTCATAGAAAGAGCCCACTCGACATACTGGATCAGAGTCACGGAAGGATCAGGTCCGGGCATCTGTGACCGAAGTGGGTCTGATAATCCCCCGTGGAAGAATATCTTCAAGCACTGGGTGCTCATTTGCGCGAGAGGCGCCAGTCTCATGAACTCCGCGACGTACTCCTCTATGGAGCGATTCTCCTGATGGAGACGGAGAATCTGCACGTCTGGATTCCAGGAAGGCATGGCTGCTGGATCACGTTGCGGTGAGTTCTTCTGTAACGCCGGTGCGGCTGAAGCAGAGAAGAGGCAGGATCCAGATGCAGCACACGTTTTATTAACACACTAGAAAACAGGATAACGGGACTCGGGAACGAGAACAACCAACATCAACGTTAAACATTAAACAAGAACTCACAAGGACAGGACAGAAACACAGGTCTTAAATAATCAGAGACAAACGAGCTAAACAGGATAACAAGGGGGCGTGGGAAATGAGAGACACCTGGGATAACTAATAGACAAGACAAGGAACACTAATCATGACAATAACAAACAAATGACTGAATAAATACATAAATGATGTATTACATACAATAAATATACCTTATATCATATAAATAGACTAGCACTAACAATCATTAGAACCACATACAAAATCATGGTGGACCAAGCAAAGATGGATGGATGCATGAATGTCCTTCACTGATCCCTAAGGGGAAATTAGGGAAGATGAGCTGTTGAAGTCACTACAATCTTATATTACCTCACCGCACTCCGTCCTGTCAGCTCCCGTTACTAATTAGGCTACACAGACCGAGTCTCCATAGCTAACCTGCCTCGAGGCCAAAACTTTATATGACTAACCTCTGCTTCCACACCATCTTTCACAAGTCCAAGCCACAGGTCGTCCCTTAAATCCGCCCGTATCCAGTGAAAAATCGAACTCCCGTGTGACTGGGGCTAATGTACACACTGGATGACCTTTGCCACCGTTAATGGTTTAATGTCGGGGTTTAGTTGTGGTGGATGTGGAACAAGAAACGTAATGAACTCCACAGCATTAGCCGTGGCTGATTACTCAGCACAGCTGGATGAGGACTTGATGGGAAAGCGGCCTTGTTTTCCTCGCTCTCTCTCTCTTCGCTCGAGTTTTATGAGTTTCTGCCTAATGCCCTCAAAACGCACTTACAGTCTCATCTCCACGGTAGCTGAAGTCATTATTTGGATAAATGACATCACCTGTTGATTTTCTCCAGACCCTCGAAGGCTCATATCTTTTCTTCTGCTCCTTTCTTTTGTCTCTCGTACTCTTCTCCTTTCCCAAGCCGCAGGCCTGGTATTTTTAGGGCCGTGTGAAGGGGTGAAAGCATCGAGCACTTTTTCTCTCATCTCTCCATTTTAATCCCTGAGTGATGGCTGAAATGTGCGAGGCCCAGAAATGGCTGTCTCTCCGCGCCTGCGGGCATGAGCCATCAGTCACCTCACTACAGACTAAAACAGCACAATTCCTCGCCAACCCGGGCCCCGGAGGTGTGTACGTGTGTGAGAGTTGTGTATGCGGGCTGCATTATGCTGAAAATTCAGAACACTTCCTTTGTGCCGCTCGCAAAACACCGCTGGGCTAAATGCCGCATTATGCATCTTTCACTTTTTCACCCTCGCTGTTCACGACGACCATGTTTGACTCTTTGAGACAAAAACGAGCATGCTTCCATCACACACACACACACACACACACACACAATGGGTTTTCATGTTTAATTAAAACATTGCACGTCCATAGACATAATGAGTTTTATACTGTACAAACTTTATATTCAATCCCCTAAACCTACCCATCACAGAAAACTTTATGCATTTTTACATTTACAAAAACATAACTTATTATGATTTATAAGCTGTTTTCCTCATGGGGACCAAAAATGTCCTACATGAACATGAACAAGGATTTCGGACATTTTTTCCCCCATAATGTAGGGTTTACCTGGACACACACACACACACACACACTCCTGTAATGTATGAGGTAAAAACAGCAATAATGTGAAATACTATTACAATTTAAAATAACTGCTTTCTACTTGAATATTTTAAAATGTATTTTTTTTCTGTAATGGAAAAAAGTCCTCAATTATAATTGGTGCTCAATTGTTCATAATGATTCTTATCATCTTCAAAGTTGAAAACAGTATTTTTTGGTGATTTTTTTTTTTTTTAATCATTATTTTCAGGATTCTTTGATGAATAGAAATGTCATTGAACAGCTTTTATTTGAAACGGAAATCTTTTGTAACATCATACAAGTCTTTACTGTCACTTTTGATCAAATCAATGTGTCCTTGCAGAATAAAAGTATTTGTTTCTTAATAAAAAGATCTAACTGACCCCAAAACTTTTGAATGTTAGTGTGTCACGATTTCCACAAAAATATGAAGCCGCACATCTGTTTTCAACATTGATAATAATAAGAAATGTTTCTTGAGCACCAGATCAGCATCCGCTTTTCACTTTTCACAACGGCCATGTTGGTTGCACTTATTCGCCTCTTTGAGCCAAAAGTGAACGTGCTCCTATCGCATCACGGAAACACGCATGCACACACACTCCTGTAATGCATAATGCATTGTGCTGTAGCCGTTTCAGCGTCGTCAAATCCCCCCCCACACGCCCAGTCTGTTCCAGGCTATCAGACATGACAGTGCCAGCTGGGCTCCTGGCAGCAGCCGAGCAGGGAGGAGGAGAAAGAGAGAGACTCCGAGAGAGAGAGAGAGAGAGAGATGGAAACACAGCAGGACAATGTGAAGAAAGGATGCAGGGGGGAAGGAGAGAAAGAGCGAGGGGGAGGCGCTCCGGCGTCTGTTCCGTTCCCTGCTGATCTAAGACACGTTGCAGAACCGTGCCGGTCGGGTTTTTTGGGATGGAAAGCCGCTCTGGGTTGAGCAGTGTTCAGTTTATATAAAGACAGCTGTCAGCACAGGAGTGTGTGCCACTTCCAAACACTCCACTCATCGCTGACTCACTCTGAGCAATTAACTGCTCCAGTTAACCTCGCTTCTGTTGATAGAGAGGAGAGAGAGAGAGAGAGGAAAACAGTATCTGAGTGTATCTGTTTGAGCAAATCACCATGTGTGTTCAAGAAAGTGTGAGAACTGAAGAAAGTCTGTGTGCGTGTCTGTCCATCTGTCTGGGAAGGTGTGCCTGTTTAAACCAGCATGTGTATGTGATCATGTCTGAGTTAGCTCAGACTGTTCAGAGACTTCGCAGCTTGTTTCTGTGCGCCCATGTTGGCTGTGGTCTTTAGCGTCCTTGTTAGCGCACACGCCGGAGACCCGGGTTTGAATCCCGCTGGGAGCAGGTCGAGTAGGACTGGCTAAATGTGGTGCCGTGACCCAGGTGGGAGTGAGGTTTAGGGGGATGAGTAGGAAAAGGTTAAGTGCAGTTTTCTCTCTTTATTCAAGTCCAAACTGTGGAAACAGCACAGCAAGTTTTTCAGTCCATAAATGAAATTGAACATTTTAATTTAATTAAACATTTTCAATGAGATCCGGGTGATGGCGTTGCAAGTGGCGTTAAATGTTTGTGGTATTACTTGTGCACTTTACTTTTATAGGCAGTTCTTGTGTATCGCGTAATCTTTGTTGATTTTGTTTGTCCCATCAATGGTATAAATAAAAGCCGAAGTGGATCCAGACTTTGGACGTGGTTTGGGCATCTATTATTTTACTCGCACTGCTGTCTGCCATCCCGTTAAAAACCTCTTTTTCAGTTAACTTATGTTCACGTTTCCATCATTCATGTGTTGAGCGCCACCTTGAGGAGCCATGAAGTAGCAATGTTTGGAGCAGGGAAATCTATTTAGAGCGCTTTATTTGATTAATTCATATACTGATAATTGGTGCCAGAATATCGATTCTCGTATCGCACGCAGAAGAACAACGACATACCGCCCTATCGATATTTTGTCCCACTCCTAGGGGTAAGTGTAACGCAGGTCGGCCAGTAAGAGTTGTGTGTGTAAACCTCACTCCCCTGGCCTCAAGAGGTGCTAGCGACTGATGCTAGAGGCTGCGGTCTTTAGTATCCTTATTAGCACACGTGGGATCCCACGGTGGAGACCCCGGTTCACATCCGAGCAGGACCGTTACATATGCTAATAGCTGTGTGTCCCCATACACATGCTCCTCTCTGAAAAGCAGTATGTGAAGGTTGTGTGTGGTATTAATGAAACGCTTGATGGGTGACGAAGTGCATCTGCCAAGATTCGTAAGTGTGCACCAAGTGGATGTTTTGCTATCTCATTATGCACTGGTCAGAGTAAAGGTCAAAGGTCAGTGCTAATAGGCCTGGTGTAATCTGTCCAGGAATTTATATTTAGCACACTTAAACATCTACATGACTAATGGTTGAGAAGTTATTTTTCATTTTACTGTATTAACTTTTTTGTTGTTACATTTTTCTAGAATTTGTCATTTTTTAAGTTAGTGTGAACATATGGAACATTAACTACTGGATCTTCAAAATTAGTAAATTACTCGTTTGATATTAAAGAAACAGTCCCTACCAAAAAAAAAAGAAAATTCTGTCATCATTGAAACAAAAGAAGATATTTTAAAGAACGCTGAGAGAACTAAAGAGTTTTGGTTCGCACTGACTTCCATTGAATTTTTTGTTTATACAGTGGAAGTCAGTGCATGGGAATTGTAACTGTTTAGTTAGCAACATTCTTCAAAATATCTTCTTTTGTGTTCAGCAGAAGAAAGCAAGTCATACAGGTTTTACAGAGATAACAGGAAAATAATGCAACAAAGTTTGTTTCCAGAAGAAAATGGCGTCAGATTGGTTCAGAACATTTAGAATATTATCCAGTTCCATCTGGTTGAAGGTTGGAGTCATCATGCAGGTATGGATAATATATATATAAGCTATGGTTTTGTTGTTTATTTGTATGTATACCATTTTGTTTATGGTTACTCTATCAGGTGATGGATCACTATCTGCACTCCCATTGGCTGCATCACATCACTGGTCATTTGCATAAAGTTGAATTGTGTTCAGCTTTGCCTTCACCAAGCTTTCCCATCTCTTATTAAAAATGAATGATTTCAGGTCACTTTGTTGCTGGCGGCCCTTAACCCTATACACCCACATGCATGTTTGATAGGTACATGAGTTTCTGAGGCCTCTACACATTATATAAAGTCAGAATTTGGAGGTATAATCTTGCAATTGCAAGAAAAAAAGTATTGCGAGTTATAAAGTCAGAATTGGGAGATGTAAATCGCAATTACGAGAAAAAAAGTCAGAATTGGGAGATAAAAAAAATCTTAATTGCCTGTACCTTTTTATTTATTTATTCTGTGGCAGAAACAAACATCTACTGTAGTATAGAGTTGTACATCTTTGTGCAGGGAAATCTTTGCGGTTCTTGACATATGCTTGCATAACATTATGGAAAAACCTTGTTGAAAATGTGTGCATTAAATATGATGAAAATATATGCACCTTTTTATATATATTTTGTTTAAATGTTGAACCGTTTCAGTTTTAAAAAAATAATTTCACATGTCAGGCATGGGTTATGTATATTTCTCTGCCTATGTGTGCTTTAACCAGACGGCGTTACAGAAAAACACCACCTCCGTCATCTGCTCCCTTCACCCGACACCCTTGTTCTTGACTCGGGATCGCCCTGAGGGTCGGCCGCCCGGTTTGCTTCGTCTCGCAGGAAAATCCTCGAGCCTCTGCCTGGAAACATCTGAGACAGAGAACAGATGGCGCTGTGATTTCTGACAATTGTGAACATGTTTTCCCCCCAACTGCGTCTGTGTGTGTGTTTGTGCTCTTTTAGCTATCCAGACCTCCGCTCCTGTAGACTATACACCCTTGGGTGAGTATTTGTATGAATGAGAGAGCGAGAAAGAAGGGGAGAGACGGAGGAAATACATGTGTTTATGTTCTTTTCAGGCCTACTTGCTGCTACGGGTCAGACCCATAGAGTCATCATGGATTAAAAGCACTGGGAAACGCGCCATAGGTCCGTCACTCAACGCTCTCGGATCCAAACTAGCACGACGGGGTGTTGACAGATCTTCTCTTTTAACGCTGATCTCAGAGCGGTATTCCAGAAGCTCTCATTATGATGGGAATTTGAATGCATGTGAGAGGGACTGCTCTGAAACCAGCATACATGGGAGACTAAGCGTGAAACGGGACCGGCGGGGCCCACGGGTCAGGGATGATGATGATGATGAACTGGCGGAGCCCAACCCCACTGTTTGTCCTGAAATGGCTCCAACGTATAAAAGCCCCTGCAGTAAAGGTGTGTATGTGTGTGTGTGTGTGAGAGAGAGAGCTTTACTGTCTACAGGCTCGCACGGAAAGTAAATCAGGGGCCTATTGTACCGTAAATGTCATTCGCCCTGCCTCTCGTCTCCTGTCGCTGGCAGAGTGTTTTGCGGGTTATGAGACTGGATGGACACCAATACTCTGCCTTAAAGGTGTCCAGAAGAGGCTGGGAGAGAAGATGAACTGTGAATTTGGGACTCTGCATGTTTTACAAGACAGCATCCATGAGGAAAATCAATTAAGCTAAATGGTAAACGTCAGTTATTTCTGTATATTGTCTCTGGCACTATAAAGACGTCCAACATATTTGAAGCAAATTTGTGCCCTTTCGGGAGGCATATAATAAGGTAAATAGCAGAGTAAACTAGATCTTTACACATTCTGAAGAAAGTGTTCGCTTTTCCTGTGGAAAACTCACTGCCACAATGCTAGGGTGATATAGATATAGGCACGATATGGGTACCGTATCAATTATCGGTAACACTTTACAATAAGGTTCGTTAGTTAACATTAGTTAACTACATTAGTTAACATGAACTAATAATGAATTGCACGTATACCGAATTTATGAATCACTTTGTTAATGTTAATTTCAACATTTACTAATACTTTATTAAAATCTTGTGCACATTAGTTCATGCACTGTGAACTAACATGAACTAACAATGAACAGCTGTATTTCTATTGACTAACGTTAACAAAGATTAACAAATACAGTAACAAATGTATTGCTCATGGTTAGTTCATGTTAGTTAATACATTAACTAATGAACCTTATTGTAAAGTGTTACCCAATTATCTGCCAAAATTAGAGTATTTTTATATTAAAGAATATTAGCCAGTATTTTATATTTGTGCATGCTCATTTCCTCATAGGTTTACATTTAGAATTCCTTTGCCATCAAAAGTACATCTTGAAAACCCTACTTATTAAAACTGTTAAATGTAATGCAAATCTCAAAATGTAAATGATTTTCTCTTACTGTAGATTATAAAGTTATGATCCCTAAATTTAATTGTGGCTTTGATTTTAGTTTGTAATGATTTATTTTTAAATGTACAAATCTTTCTTAGATTTTTATTTTTTTTTACACTAAGATGAAAATTACAGTTCTATACTCTCAGCCATTTATTGGTCAGTGGCAATAACATGAAAATAATTATTGGCTCACTGTATTTGCCAAAATCTCCTTATTGGTGCATCCCTTGTTTAAGTCAACACTTTCTGTGATGTTCGGGTCACTTCTTGAGTGAACGTTTTCATTTCTGTATCATGCTTCAGAATATGAGATCTTCATAAACAAATCATCATAAACAAGCTATACATTCCCTTTTAGATGTTCTAATCCAGTGTAGTCATGCCCCGGGGCCAAACATTTAACCCACAAACCTACTTCGAGGCTAATGTAGAAAATCTGTGTACGTGGATGACCTGCTAAGTGGAAATAAGATCCATTCGAAACATCAACGGAAAGCCACGCATTGCTACAACTATAGGGGTGAAATGAGCATTAAGGGTGTGAAGGTGCGTCTAGGAGGTCAAAGGCTGGATATAAGAGTAGCAAAGGTGTCACACCGGTGAAAGGTGACACCCCGGGAAGATGCAAATCTCCCACAAGGTGTACAGGGATTTTGGGAAGCTTCCCCGGGGACTCGTTTATGTGCGAAGCATCCGCGGTAGATGGATCACCTGGGCCGCTGGATCTGTGAAACCTGCTCATTATAGTCTCGCCTGACTGTAAAAACCTGATCTGTTTAACTGCGGCTCTTATAACCGCTAAGGTTTTGATTTGAAGACAGGGAGGGGGTGATTGTAGACCAGTATGAGAGAGCAACTAATTACAGGCTCCAATGACCGTGATGTTCTGCCGGTGTCCTTAAGGCAGCAGCTCCCACAGAGATGCTTAAGACGTATCCAGTTACACCTATCCTCCACATAAAGCAAGCAGCCATGACCAGTCACACATTAGTCATCATTACCGCTACGCTAGTGCACGTGTGTGTGAAGGAGGGGCGTATTTCCATCAGCATGCGCACGTCGGGGGTGAATGCACTATGAGGCCTCTGACAGCTTTAGATTCAAATAGCATATGTACAGCATGTATGTCTAATTAGCCATCACAACATATGAGTGCAAGCTACGGTGTGTGTGTGTGTGACAGCCACATAGACGCACTGAGAGTGCGCTTGTGTATTCGCTAGCGTGTGCTTTGTAGAAGACTATCTGGGAGTGTGATGTGGATTAGAGGAGTAATTGGCATAGTCTATGTACTGTCATGTCCCAGCAGGCTGTTTAGTGTTGCGGCGTGATCTGAGAGTCTGTCCCCAGGCCTGATCCTCCTCTTCCACTGCCTCTGAGTATCTAAACATCAATTGATTCTGTCTGCTTGTGCTATCTGCTCATTGATCAATTTGCAGTTCAACTTGACTAATCTTGAACTTTACCTCAGCTGTTTTTTTGTTATGATTTTAAATGAAGCTTCCTCTGAGGATGTTGGAAAATGTCACAGCTGAAATCCAAAAACTGGGAGCTCGAAATGTAAATCAGAAGGAAGAGGAGTGTGTTTAATGCTTTCGCGGGTGGATACAACATGACACACTATTATAGGACAAGTCGACCTTATGTTGGGCCGGGGCAGAATAGTCCGCGCGCGCCCCCTTTCGGTCACTTTGGTAACTGCGTGCTTTCCTCGAGGTACAGCTGAGGGAACCAGTTGCGTAAAAAGAAAGCTTTTTGTCCATTTTGAAGGTCAAAACACTAAAAAAAATGTATGCGCTCTGACGCTTTTTATGGTGTGTAACACTGATAGACAAAAATGACTCGGTAAACAAGAATGCATTATTTATGTATCTGCTAGAAATGGCATGTCCGATTTTTGAAAAGCTGAAAAATACCCGGATTGAGTCGAGAGAGAATGGTAGAAAAGTGAGCAAACTGTGAAAAGACCCTCCTCTGTCACGTCTGAACCTGCCCTGTCAGTTCCTCTCAGCTCAAACCCGCAGAAGAAGCCAGTGGAAAGAAGGAAGCTTTAATTAATTAACGGTACAAGCAAACAAGGAACTTTTTCACTTTGTGTTTTTGCCCCTCAGTTCTCCGAGCAGACGGAACAGCTGCTCTCGCACAGCAAGCGCAAAAATCAACATCTACTGTTCCGCCTGTATAATATCCTCCGACGTCTGCTGTTATTTAACTGGTTTGTTTACTCGGTCTTTTCTATGATCTCTCGGATATAAAGCGAAATTTCCGGAGGACTCTGTTCGGTTCATGGTTTTAAAAGGATTTTAACGTTGATTTTAGAGATGTATGGGTCGTGAGGATCCCTGCTACTTTTTAGAGCCCTGTTAGTAATGCAACTGTCTGTAAAACGAATTGGACGTCGGGATTAGGGGGACAGTCGTATAATATCACGACAGAAACCACGTTCAACAGTTGATACTACTGTAAAACTATAATACAAAAACGGAATCTCTTTCAGAAGGTTTCAGAACGTATAATAATTAATTTTGTATTGTACTGTGGTCACTATGGTATTTTGGAGTAAACTCTGTTAATTATTTTTTAAGGCAACTGAGAATATTATTTAATTTTTCCTTTGTTGTTCTATGGGGTGGATTATGGCCTGGGCCCCGGGTTTCTGAATCATCCAGAAGCAAGGCACTGCAAATGTAAATTGATATAGATAGTCAAACACTGTTTGAATGTTTGCCAATAATATAATTAAAATCAATGAATTTTGGGGGGGTCTCCAAATACTGGTGCCCTGGGCCGCGCAGGACCATAATCCATCCTTGGGATTCAGGACTTTAATATAATCTTGCATTTGTGAAATGAGAAAGAGAGAGAGATAAATTTTGGTTGGACGGGACTTGATATTGTCTGTAGAAAATTGATTAGTCTGAAAAGTGGACGTTATACCAGAATGAAGTGTTTGGTGGGGGGTAAAGTGTTTTTAACAAAAATCATTATAATCAAAATAAATCTCAGAGGCGAAGCAAGGAGACAGACACTTTTATTCTTTTGAATTAAATGCACCAATGAATAATGCACAATACAAAATGTTTTAATGAAGTAAATAATGTGATCGGATAGCTATCCGATCGTGAAACGACCAGGTGTAAATGCCCTCCGAAACGCATTCGAGACGGATTTAAATCCGATCGCTCAAACCACTTCAGGAGGAGGTCTGGCCACATTCCAGACCAAACTGGACAAGTGTATGCATCTGGTTGTTGAAACCACATATGTAAATGTTACTCAGACACCCAAAAACGCTAAAAAATAAACTTGTGAGAGCGTGTTATAGGCTATATGTCATGTTATAGCCAGATATGATGACGCAACTGCATCACCGCAGCTGATCTATTCATCAAGCCAACCTGCAAACTATCGCAAATCGAAGTGAAAGTAAGTCGCAGACGCTTAACACACAATCATCATCCGTTAAAAGTAAAGAAACAAAATGATCTTACCAGGGCTGTTGCCGCTCTCTCTTATTGCGGTCTTTGATTCAGAATTTTTAGCTGATGATCAATAAAATGCAGCTTATAACTGTTGCTTTCAGTGACGTGAACTCCGTTAAATCTGCATATAGCGTGAGAATTGAAGATCGGATTTATATCCATTTTGCAAAAACATATTTATGTGACCAGGTGTAAATGGAATCGTTTTGATAAATCAGATAGCTATCCGATCTGAGAAAACGCATGAAGTGGCCAGATGTAAGCAGGCCATTCACACAGCATGAGTTTTTGTTTTCGCAGAACTTAGGCATTGGATAGGGGGGGGAAACTCTTGAATTTCTTATAGGCTAACTTGAGCGCAGTGTTATGCACGAGACTCTGCAAAAGATACGGGCGCAACGGTCAAATATGTCTGTCTAGCGTATTTACATTGAAAAACAATGGAAAAGTAGCGCTGTGGAATGCAAAATGCAATCTGTGTGAATGGCCCCCTAAGATACTTAACATTTGTGGAATAATATTTTTAATATTTTCTTCTCTTTCACTTTCTCTCCAGACCTGCAATGCTGCCCATGTGTCCTGTCCCTCTCCTGTCTCTACTACTGTTGGCTCTACAGAGCGTCTGGTCATCTACTCCACAGGAACCCAAAGTTCAAGGCTCGCCTCAGCCAGAAATCTCCAGCTTACATCACCCCACCTGGAGCCTGGGACTGCAGCTGTACAGGTCGATCCGCGTCGACGCTTCCAAGACCAACACCATCATCTCCCCGCTTCTGTTGGCCAACTCTCTGCTGGCTCTCGGAGGTGGAGCTAATGGATCCACAGTAGCCCAGTTTCATGATCTCCTGAGGATCACCAAAAATGAGAAGGCGGAAAGAGAAGCTTTGACCAGGGCACTGAAATCTGTGCGTGAAGCTAATGGAAGCAGCTACACATTGCACAGTTCCTCCGCACTGTTTTCCAAACAAGCCCCTGCACTGGAGAAGAGCTTTCTGGAGACGCTCCAGACCCACTTTGGGTTGCAGCATGTGGCCCTGGAGGATGCACAGAAAGAGCCTGACATGGAGAAGCTCCAGTCCTGGGCTAAAAATGGGATGGATGGGGAAGAGACAGCAGCTCTGGAACAAGCGCTCGAAAGCAAACCTGGAGCCATGATCCTAGCCAATGCACTGCGCTTTAAAGGTGAGAAGAAACAATAAGTTGGAAGCTAGTTTAGCTGGCTTAATATAATGGTAGAGCACAATTCTGTTCTAATATAACATTGAGTCAAAGAGGCTAAGGAAAGTTATTTTCATCACTGAATGAATGCAAATGACATATCACAGGACATGGCATATCATGAAGAAGGACTAAAGCTTCTGTGAATAGCATGCTTTAGGAACAGGAATTAGACAGCGTTTTACTGAAGGTGTGGCTTGTCTACTGTACTTAGAGGATAGTTGTGTCTAATCTTGAAGCTTTATGGTCCATTATGTGTTTGGACAGTGGCCAGACTGCATTGCAAAATTCATGGCCTCATCTTGCCTGATGCACTGGAAAACTGGCTCTACTTAAATGGTCTGTGGGAAGTGCATTTATTATTGTTTTATCATTTGAGTTCTTAGCGATGCTTTGTTAATGAACTAATCAGTGTTTTTGATTATATTGTAGACATATAAGATTTGTAGATATGCATATTTCAAATATAAATGAATAATATTTTGTTAATAGTACGGCTCTGTAATCTGATTGGCCGAGGGGCTTTCCAGGAGCGCTGATTTACATTCTAACAGCACTGGGACTTGAACCATTAATTCATGTGGGATTTAAATCATTTATTAAACCAGTTTGTTCAAAAACACTGATTCATTCAGAAAAAAAATGGACTCTGCATGTTTGAACAGTATGTGACAAAAGTAGTATGTCAGAATTCACAAAGACAAAAAGTACTAGAATGACCTACTTCCGGTGAGATTCTGAAGTGTGTATATGTGACGATCGGTTTCGGATGCAGCCACTGTTTTTATAAGCGTTTCTTTGAATAATTTAAAGGGATAGTTCACCCAAAGATGTACATTCTGTCAGTAATTACTTACCCTCATGTCGTTCCGAACCCGTAAGACTTTCGTTCATCTTCGGAACACAAATAAAAATATTTTTTATGAAATCTGAGAGCTTTATGTCCTTCCATTGACAGCTACGCAACTACCACTTTGAAACTTTAAAAAGTTCATAAAGAGATCGTAAAAAACGAATCCATATGAATTGAGCTGGTTAGTCAAGAATTTCTGAAGAGACTTGATCGCTTTAAACGCTGAACAGATTGAATTTAGGCTTTTATTCACATATAAACATTCATCAATGTTTGAGCTCATCAAACATTAGAGCGCTGGCGCTTGCAACGTCAAGGTCATGGGTTCAATTCCCAGGGAAAGCAAGAACTGATAAGAATGTAAATATATACCTTGAAGTCGCTTTGGATAAAAGCGTCTGCCAAATGCGTAAATGTTAAATGTCAAATATCAACTCTTACATCAGTTGTGGTAAACTAAAGCTCAAGCATGTTCACTAGACGTGCGAGAACCAACGAGGTTACTTCTCTCGCGTCAAGCAGGATAGAGTCAATGGAGAGTACAGAACTGGCTCAGATTTAATTAAAAAAGATAATTTATGTTGTGAAGATGAACAAAGGTCTTACGGGTTTGGAACAACATGAGGATGAGTAATTAATGACCGAATTTACATTTTTAGGTGAACTGTCCCTTTAACACTGATTTATTCAGGAACACCTCTGTTATGCTCTACTACAGTTTTTGAACTGTTGTGTAAAGATTAGAAAGACATCCCAAAAAAAAAAAATACAAATCAGTGTACAAATCTTTTTGGTGAACTGATTCAAAAGAGTCATTGGGATTAATCGAAATCCTCACTAGAATGAGTTGCAACTCAAACAATTTCTCAAATAATTTCAATTCTCTACCAATTCCAGAGTCATTGGGGAGTTAAAACACTTTTACACGCGCAGATATCGCAGATATTTGAGCCAAACAGCATCAGATGGAGTAGTCGTAGCACCGCTGGGCCTCCGCTCGCGTGCATGCTGGAGAATTAGCTGGTACAGATTGTGCCGCTGCTTGATAAATGGAGTATAAGCAGTTGCACGACTGATGCTGAAGGTGAAAATTAGCTTGGAGGATAAGGTATCACACTTTAGGGGGTGTGCAAAACATACCTGTGTGTGATTATAGTGATTTATGTTGGTGTAGCAGATGCACCTGTGAGGAGCATGTTTACAACATATGTGTTTGTATTTATTTGTGTACTGTATACACACCTGTTTGTGTTCACGCTGGGAAGTCTGATTCATTTAGATGAACTTTTGTTTTACAGTGAGTTGGTTGGGATAAACGATTCATAATTTTTTGACGACAGTTCATTACAGGTCCCAAACTACAATCAAGTGGTTTACTAGCGCTTTGTGAATCGGTCTGAACAAATCGACAAAGCATCGGTTCAAAAGAATGATTCTTTCACAAATGGGACAGTAGTTCACATGTTCAGGGTTGATATATCAGGAATCTTCCCAGGAGAGGTGGTGTGTCATCTTAAATAATGTAGTAATGATCGTCTGCATCTCCTGCCCTCCAGTGAGTGGCTATTGCCTTAAAGGGATAGTTCACCCAAAAATGAACATTTGCTGTTAATTTAATTACCCGCCCTAGGCAACCCAATATGTAGGTGGCTTTTTTTTCAGTAGTAAGGATTTTCTTTAGAAAATAATTTTTCTTTAGTAGACCAGTAAAGATTTTTAGCTGAAACTGTGGTCCTTGGTGATTTCATATAATGCAAGTCAGTGGTTACCGTCACTTTAGGAGTCCAAAAAACATAAGGCAAAAAAAAACCTAAAACCCACGGCTCCTGAAGATACATTGAGGTCTTATGAAGCTTTATTCATTATATGTATAAAATTTTCATTTTTGGTAAACTATCCCTTTACTATTAAAAAAATATATGGACCTGTATGCTTTATGCCACAACGAACAGTTGTATACTGCATTACTGTCACATGAGCTGTCACATGAGCATCACATTGCATGTTTAATTATGTGAATGGCATTGTCTTTGTCATTTCTAATAAATATGGTTATTCAAATCCATGCAATTGGGAAAATGTGCGTGATATGCACAGAACGTGTCTTCTGTATTGTTGGTCCTTTTAGACGGTATTGCATCTAATATACATTATATCTTATATTCACATGTGTTTAGCTGACACTTTATCCAAAGCAACTCATCAGTTCATGCATTATTAATGGGAATCGAACCCATGACCTTGGTGTTGCTAGCACCATTCTCTACCGTTTGAGCTAGGTTTATATCCGTATGAACACTGTGGTTTAATGTGTACATGTTAACCACAGAGTGTGCATGTTAACCACTAAGCCAAGGCTCTGATCTAGTATTTTTAACCTTGAACCCATGTTCAGACATTTAAAACTGAAAGGAACATTTTTTGACACACTCTAGAGATGGTAGTTTTCTTGTCTTATTATTATTGAGCAGTAATAGTAGTAATATTGTATTCACACAAAAGCTGTGCAGTACACTGAGTGCCATGTTTAGTCAAATCAGAGATGGTTCAACAATACTTAAATTTCTTGTCAGTTCCAAGAAGAGACGTTAAATATGCTTGAAGGGCTTAAAATGAGTTTTTAACATGCCGGTGCTATATACTGTTCTACTTCACTGGAGATCTCTCTCTCTCTCTCTTTCTCTCTCTCTTTTGTGCATTGTCTCACCCACATGCTGGAGTCTTGTTCTACTCATCGATTTCTTTGTCTGAGTAATACTGGCAGGTGCTTTGATCCTATTTTAAACACAGAGCGATGGGAACGGAGCGGTGGGAGGAGAGCTTCTCTCTACCACCAAACGCAACAGGAAATAAAGTTTGGATTGATTTTAGGTTGATAAGCAATCTAATTAATTTCTTTTGTTTTATGTTTTGACTTAATTACGTATTTTTTTTCCCCATTCTCAAGCAAGAAGCGGGAGTCGGTGGAAGTTCATTAATTCAGCCGATGAAATATACAAATTAGATCAGACAATAGATTGGGCCCTGTGAATGAGATTATGAAAATTGAATTCATAGTTTGGATTTATAATTTAAAAGCAGTCAGTAGTCGCACCGCTTCAGGGTTCTATAGTAATTCATTTAGTCGCCTGTGCAATATTAACTTTGTCCGAAGCTTTTTCATTGCCTCTCTGATGGGGCGTTTGTGGACTTTTACTCTGGTTGTTAATCTGAGAGCAGTTTGCTCTGTTCTCCTGGACCGTTCAATCATGCATGTGCCGCTTCAAGTGGATTTGAATTAATAGTTAGATTTTTTTAGGGAGTAAGTTACAAATGTTTTATTGGCCACATACACAATTCAATTAAATTCTCCCCTTTTAGTGCTTATTCCCATTCCATACACACACAGTAATTTACGGGAGTGACAACCGCATTCTACAACCGAATTAACTCCCAAAAATTCGATGCAGTGTGTACGGAGCCGAACAACTTGTTAATGACATATAATTTAACGTGCATAAGAAATGTGTCATTCTTATGCGTATGCGTGTGGTTCAAGGAATCCCAGAGGAAGAGGTACAAGCTTTGACTCATTTGTGTTGCCAGATCTTCCTAGAAATAAACAGCGAACTAAAACGAGATAAATCCAAATGCTTAATATTAAAAACTAGACCAAAAAATCATGACCCACACCAAACAACAAGCCCAAAAACGCTTTTAATAAGTGTGCGTTCTGTGAAGCAGCCTTCCAAACATAAACGAAACTCTGTAGACGAGGGTTACGTTAAAACTACAGAACATAATAAGTCTTTGGTTGCTGTAATATTAATAGTAGGGGTGTAACAATATATCGTGTCACTATATAGCAATACAAAAATCCAACGTGGATAGTGACAATATGTATTGTGTATAGTTCACCCAAAATAAAAATTACTGTGTGATCATTTTTTCCCCAGAATTTTAGTGTCAGTAATGTATTACTAGATTAAACTACTATATATAATGTTGAATATAATGTATAATAATGCAATGGGGGAATATTTGTGGGTCCTGATAATGCCAAATGTCTCATGTTACCAGTAAAAAGTGGCCTACATTACTTATATCTAGTCAGTGACAGAGTGCAAGCAAATTCGCCTAAAATAATTCAGTATTTTCAGCTTCAGAATCATGAATATTTCTAATCTGGTGTCACTATTGCCCTGTGCATTGGGTTTCCAGCACCAAGTCCAAGCATATTCATTTTACACACACAATGTAATATCAAATTTAGCATTTTAATCAACAGTTAATTTTTTGTTAACCTTTTACCATATGTCTTGGAGTATCACAATAATATCGTATCGTGATATGTATCGAATCGTGACATGAGGGTATCGCTACATCCATAATTAATAGCGGATACCAAACCGGCGAGACGCCAGAACTTTGCGATGCCGTCAATCATCCCAATTTCAGGAGTGAGTTGTGTTCCTACACACAGGGGACGATAATTTACGGGATTCACTCCCGTACAGGCTACGGTCTTCCGATGCATGTACAATTCATAATTCCCCGTACACTGAAACAAATAGCCAGACACCATGAATAACTGGATTGGAGCTCATAGCAGGGGGCAGATGGAGAGCCACAGGTGTGAAGGGAAAAGAAAGACAGGGGTGACAGATAAGAGATTTTTGGTTTAACGAGAAAGACGGAGGGAACTGTAGGCCCAGTCGGGGTGTGTTGTGGTGGCAGACACAACACTCGCTCAGCTCATTACCTCAGTCTTTGTGCTCTGCACAGCAAACCCCAAAACAAGCACATACACTTCACCTCCGAAAAGCAGAGCACCAAAGGATCTGGCGAGAGAAGATGAAAGCGCTTTAAATCAGAGCGTTTTAGCTTTATTGTTTGTGGCACGGTTATTAGTGAAAATGGGCATGAGAGAGGTTTCAAGACGCTAAACCACACAATAGCCGCATTGTCTTTACGCTCTGTAATTAATGAAGAAAGTATGAGCGCCTCTCTCTCGTGAATGCTCGTCGGGTCACTGTTTCTCTCTTTCAGTCACAGAGTCTCCCAGGATGTTTTCTTTCTTTTGATTGCCAGCCAAGACCGCAGTGACAAGAATCCTTGTGTGGCATTTCAGAAACTCGCATGGCAGAATTCCCCTTTTAATGCTCGCAGTTCCAAGAGCTTTGCCACCCCGTAATAACTGACAGATACCATGCCATGTGTTTTGAACTTTAGACTGATCAAATTTCATCCCCCTGTATAATTATTGAAATCCAACTTCTCTGGCTCTTGGCTTGTGTTCACAAGCTCAAAGGGAACTGCTAACATACCATTGAGGCGCATGCAAAGCTTGGCACGGGGCCGACCGGAGAGGTTTGCTTTCCTTGCACAGGATCAGGTGTTTCTCATAATAAATGACAGTTGAACGTCTCGTCTCGGGTTTATGAAACTAGGCACTTTTCTTTAAAGAGGAATTCTCTAACCAAGTTTCTGTCTCTTTGTTTTGTTTGTTTTCTGATTTTGTTAATGGTATTCCTAATTATCTGTAAGGAATATGTTTTGGAAACCTCCGGTTGAGGATGTTTAATGCTGAAAGCAGTGGTTTTGAGACCGGGAGTGTTTAAAGGTGATTATGGAAATTTCTTCTTGGGTGGCACATTCCTCAACAAACTAGGCACAACAAAACAGAGGCCTGGATAAACTGGAGCTAGATACAGACGTGCGATCAGGTGACGACTGTGATGGGAAAGTGAAAAACTAGCACCGAATTACAAATGGGGTAGAAATTCTTCTAATTATGACCAATAAATGTATATACAAATGGTATGTAAGCGACATTTCAATGTAAGCCACATTTCAAAATGTAACAATGTCATTGCATCAGATAGCAAAATATGAATTTTATTTAAAGAAAAATAGCTTAAGCTTAAAATCCACGTATCAAGCTAAATATTTAATGAAAAGAAAGTTGTATGGTTTAAATTTTTATACATTTTAAAATGTAATTTATTCCTGTGGTCAAAACTGAATTTTCAGCATCATTACTCCAGTCTTCAGCGTCACATGATCCTTCAGAAATCATTATAATATGCTAATTTGCTGCTCAAAAAACATTTCTTATTATTCTCAATGTTGAAAATAGTTGTTGCTTAATTTTTTTTAGAAACTTTGATACATTTTTTTTTTGTAATTTTTTAACAGCTCATAAGAACAGCATTTAAAGGAAATCTAAATATTCTGTAACATTATGAATGTCACTTTTGATCTATAATATGCATGCTGAATAAAAGCATTAATTTATTTTCCTCCCAAAAAAATCTGATCTCAAACGTTTGAATGTTAAGCACTTCATCATAGATCAGAAAAGTTCTTCCGTCTATCCAAGCATAATCTGAAAGTATCTTTAATGTCTATGTTCAAAGTTAAAGGGATCATGAAATGAGAAATCAAATGTCACACGGGCAAATACATTTGCATATGACTGCCTCCAGGACGAATAGTTATACATCATCACACCATAGGCTCCGCCCACTGGCGTTCAGTCGCTTAACGGCTGACATTTTCCTACACTGAATGTGAGCATCGCATAAAAAACATAACATCCATTATAATCCCTGACGCTGTCTACACTGATACAGTTTACAGATGTGTGTTCAGTTTCTGACACTCGAGTCTGTCGACAACACGACTAATGAAAGAGTGAAAGAACTTTTGCTTGGTACTTTAAACTGTTTGTGTGTGTCTCTGTACATACTTCAGAAGGATCCCAGCATCAGAAACGAGTGGATGATTTATTTTAATGTCGTCCCGGATCACGTCAGAGGATTATATGTTTGTTCAGAGCTTTTTTTTGTAAATGAGGCTCAGTGTAATGGAGAGTTCACAAAGAAACTTTTGTTGAAAGATGAAGCAGCGACTGTATTGAATCTGACAGCAGCTGCATCACAAACTGAAGTAAATGATTTCATAATGCTTTATCTGTAAATGACAGTTTTATACGGATAAAGTTTTCAAAACACTTACCCGTGTTCAATAGCGAGTGTGCGTTGATACTGTTTCCTATGCAGTGACGTTAGCCAATCATAACTGGCCGTTTACTGACAAGCCTTAAAAGGAGCCGTGCCTTAAAAGGTGATAGAGGCTCAGAATGAGGGTTGAAATTTGATAGTTTTTTCACATATATATTTTTTTTATTAAACATTATAAGTGTTTTAAAACAATTGCAACAATGGCGAATGGTTATTTCTTTCCATGCAAAAAAAAGTTATTTCTGGGGAAAAAAAATTTCCGATGACATTTTGACACTTTTTAAATCTGACACAATGATATTTAGACATTTTAAGTGTGGCTTAAATGTCCAAATAGTTTCTGGGGCGACTGTAGGTCTCTGAAGTGTCAAGGTTCAAATTGAGTTGCCGAGGCCACCGACTGTCTCATGTTTTTGTCTCTACTCTCCTCTTGAAGAGCAATATAGTGCTTCTGGAGCAGCGAAATACAATAACACGGCCTGGCTTAACCCCATATTGTCTTGCAATCATCCTTAGTGTTTGATTTGACTCGATACTGCTTTTTTCGCTCTTTCTTTTTCTCTCATTCTTTATCTTTCCCTTGACTAATCCAATAAGGTGGAAAAACTGTGGAAAAGAACATGTGACTGTAATACTGCTAATAGTCTCTTTATCGAATCTCATCTTTGTCAGTGAATTTAATGGGTGTAATGGGCTGTAATAATACGTCCTATGCCTCTGCCTCCCCTGCAACCCCTCCTCTTGCCTTTTCTTTCTTTTATCTTTCGCTCTTTTTCTGACACGGTGTCTGTGATGTTCTTTTGTATGATATGATTATGACTCATCAAGGTCTCAATGTACGTCAGATCCAAAGATGAGTTTGGCTGTAAGATTAGAAATGTAAGATGATGGTACTCGGATGTTCTCTAAAAGTTTGTGTCAGGACGTTAAAATGCTTGTCCTGGTGATGATGTCCCTGTCATGTTCAATTATTCACTGTCCACATGTGTTTTGAGTAGATTTTTCTGTTTGTAGGATTTTGGGATCGAGGCTTTCACCATGAAAGCCAAGATTTGCGCAGCTTTCTGGGTACCAAATACACTAAAGTTCCCATGATGCACAGATCAGGTAAGTCCTGAACAAAAAAAATGCTTTTCTTAGTATTTTTGTCTTGTTTCCAGTCCAAATATCTAAAAATTCTTAAATCAAGAAACATTTACTAGAGAAGTAAAATGACATGAGAAATTTTGTTTTCTAATTTTAAAAAAATGTAATTAAGCGAGTTTTTGCTTAAAACAAGCAAAAAAAAAAAAAAAAAAAAATCTAAATTCAAATGGAAAACAAGATTCTTTTTCTTACCCCCATTGGCAGATAATTTTGCTTGTTTTAAGCAAAAACTCGCTTAATTAAACTTTTTTTTTTTAGAATTTCTTATGTCTTTTAAAAAAAGCATTTTTGCAGTGCAACAGTCATTTATCATCAGCATACACATCTGAGACATCCAAACCACCAAATGTCTGTTTTCCCAGGCGTGTACCGTCACTACGAGGACATGGAGAACATGGTTCAGGTGTTGGAACTGGGCCTATGGGAAGGGAAGGCCAGCATGCTGCTGCTTTTGCCCTTCCACGTGGAGAGTTTGGCTCGGCTGGACCGCCTGCTGACCCTGGATCAGGTGGAGAAGTGGTTGGGGAAACTAAACTCCACAAGAATGGCATTATCCCTCCCGAGAGCCAAGATGAGCAGCGCGATCAATCTACAGGTAATAGTCTAAATATTGTACGTATCACTTCCTACACGGTCGTTACGAGTGTGTGAAATGCAATTTCAAAACATTACGTTGTAGATAAATATTCTTAACATACAATGTAGATAAGACTCATTTAGAAAGCTAATGGAAGATATCCAGAGATGACATTAGCATAATGAGAACCAACCATAGGTCATAGATTATTCTCATTCAGAGGGAAAGCTATTTTCCTTTTAATGGAAATTGTGTTTGCACTGAAATTGCAGTCATGGTTTGGAATGCAGTTTTATGTGTCTTTAGGACACTGAGCTATGGTTTTTATTCTTTAAAACATTCCTCAGTTGTGCATTTAAGCTCTTCCATTGCCTTCTTTGATCAGGGTGCAGATTACACAGGGGTTCGGGCACTGACAGTGTTCATTTTTAAAGGGTTTTTATTGTTAATAAAAAGGACAAATTTTGTCTTTTGATTAAAATATCAAGTCCTTTCTTTCTTTCTTACTGGTGCTTGCTTGCTAACGTTTTCATAGTTCCTACAACTATTGGCGAAAGCACCCACTTTTTGCTAGTTTGCACCAGTAACTGGGAACTATTTTTGTTATAGGAATGCAGTGTTTTCCACAGGATTTTGTGAGACTATAGTGGGGGTCAAATACATGCTGTCTTGGTGAGCAAAAGAGCCTTCTTTCAAAAACATTAGAAAAAAATCTTACTGACCCCAATCTAACTTGGTGGTGTATATATTACAAAATAGTTAGTGTTTTTTTACAGGGCTTAAAGTCCCCCTGTGGTGAAAATCAAGTATTTAATGTTGTTTATATGTCTATGTGGTGACTTTAATATGCTTTAAGACAAACCATCTGCAAATTCAACACCATTGATGAGTATTTTCTCTTTAAAACTGCAGTGAAACAAAGACAGTCTCAAAAACGTGGTTCGAAATTGCTGGTGTTTCTGACGTCACAAACTACCTTGTAACCAATCACGTCAACGTGCGGATAGGGCTTTAGCATATCATTAACTGTGAACTAGCAGGGGAGTCTCGAGATATTTTTCTGTTGATATGAAAAATCTGTTTGATTTAGCAATGTACTGTAGCGGGTGTATGATGTATATTTATATGTGTATGAACTATATACCTTTCTCCACTGATGTTCTGAGATGTTCAAAGCATTTCTGATGATTGTTTGTGTAACATTAGCAACACATTATTAGCTGTTTAATAACATAGTCAAGCCAAAGACTAATCATATTTAATTACCATTGTGTGTCCGACTTTGTACTCTGTGATACCATTGTGCAGCGTTTACCTCAGTAATTTGACAGAGTGAATCTCTGAGCTGGTGTGAGTGAGTGGAGGCGGGGCTAATTTGCATATTCATGGCTACGCGTATAATAAATGAAGCAAGAGTGGAGAGTTACATACAAGCTATTTTAATGCATGAAGAATTTTACTTCATAGGAAAAAACTTTAAAATATTAAATTTTGGTGATCAAAGATGAGTTTTAAGGGATACAATTATTGACTACAGGGTGACTTTAAACATTGTTGACGGTCATGTTGTGCAATACAGACGTCAACAGAACCCCCCCACCAGCACCACCGAAAGTCATCCTATAATTGTGTGTCAGTGATCCCTCTAAGTGTTTTTTCATACAGACTAAAGACGCTTTTGGCATCCCAAAAATCAAGGCCTGGGCAAAGGCATAGTATAGCGGCCCAGTTCCCCTCAGAGAGATGCCATGCTGGGTTAGAAGCTCAGCAAGAGACTCTCCAGCAGCTCGGCCACAAGAAGCAGCCTGGACTCAGACAGCAGAAAGTGACAGAGCTTTAGAATAGCACAGATGGTTGTGCCTGCACTGCTGAACAGATCTGGATTTGGACGACAGAGAGTGACAGTGACTGTGGCGGGCTTGTTTGGGCTGTTGAGTTCAGTAGATGAATCCGTGTCTGGTACGATTGGCTCGTCGGGTAAGCACATTGGATTCTTTGGTTTCTTACGGTGGGTGGATATGTCAAGTACGCCTTCATAGTTCTCTTCTTGTGGATTGTGGAGGTGAAGTGTTTTGGAGCTTGATGAACGATTTTGTGACATCTGCTGGCTCTCCTCCCTCGCCTCAGTATTCTCTCCTTCCTCGTCTCTTTCCTGTCTCCCTGCCCGTTCTTCTTCTTATTTTTTCTCTCTCCAGCTACCTCTCCATCCTCCCTCTCTCAGTGTCTGACCTCAGCACATCTATCTCGTGCCTGGAGTCCACTGGTTCCTCCCACTCATCCTTCGTCTCCCTTTCTTTATTCATCACTTCATCCACCACCTCAATCTTTGTGTCTGCCCTCTCATTCGCTCTCATTTTTAGCTGGTCAGAGCCCCTGCAGCTCATCTTCTGTCTCGGCCCTTTTCATTTCTCACACACTTTCTTCTCTCTCCTTTTATCTCCTTCATATTCACCTGGACCTCTTTTATGCAGTCTTCATTTCTTTAACTTTTTCTGTCAATCGAACATGCTTGACAGGCGAAAACAAACCTTATTTGTTCTTGCTGAAGCTCAAACGTGATGCTTAACACGAGAATGAACCTCATTGGTACTTGCAGAAGCTCAAACGTGATGCGTAACACGAGAATGAACCTCATTGGTTCTTGCAGAAGCTCAAACGTGATGCGTAACACGAGAATGAACCTCATTGGTTCTTGCTGAAGCTCAAACGTGATGCGTAACACGAGAATGAACCTCATTGGTTCTTGCTGAAGCTCAAACGTGATGCGTAACACGAGAATGAACCTCATTGGTTCTTGCAGAAGCTCAAACGTGATGCGTAACACGAGAATGAACCTCATTGGTTCTTGCAGAAGCTCAAACGTGATGCGTAACACGAGAATGAACCTCATTGGTTCTTGCTGAAGCTCAAACGTGATGCGTAACACGAGAATGAACCTCATTGGTTCTTGCAGAAGCTCAAACGTGATGCGTAACACGAGAATGAACCTCATTGGTTCTTGCTGAAGCTCAAACGTGATGCGTAACACGAGAATGAACCTCATTGGTTCTTGCAGAAGCTCAAACGTGATGCGTAACACGAGAATGAACCTCATTGGTTCTTGCAGAAGCTCAAACGTGATGCGTAACACGAGAATGAACCTCATTGGTTCTTGCAGAAGCTCAAACGTGATGCGTAACACGAGAATGAACCTCATTGGTTCTTGCTGAAGCTCAAACGTGATGCGTAACACCAGAATGAACCTCATTGGTTCTTGCAGAAGCTCAAACGTGATGCGTAACACGAGAATGAACCTCATTGGTTCTTGCAGAAGCTCAAACGTGATGCGTAACACGAGAATGAACCTCATTGGTTCTTGCAGAAGCTCAAACGTGATGCGTAACACGAGAATGAACCTCATTGGTTCTTGCTGAAGCTCAAACGTGATGCGTAACACGAGAATGAACCTCATTGGTTCTTGCAGAAGCTCAAACGTGATGCGTAACACGAGAATGAACCTCATTGGTTCTTGCAGAAGCTCAAACGTGATGCGTAACACGAGAATTAACCTCATTGGTTCTTGCAGAAGCTCAAACGTGATGCGTATCACGAGAATTAACCTCATTGGTTCTTGCAGAAGCTCAAACGTGATGCGTAACACGAGAATTAACCTCATTGGTTCTTGCTGAAGCTCAAACGTGATGCGTAACACGAGAATGAACCTCATTGGTTCTTGCAGAAGCTCAAACGTGATGCGTAACACGAGAATGAACCTCATTGGTTCTTGCAGAAGCTCAAACGTGATGCGTAACACGAGAATTAACCTCATTGGTTCTTGCAGAAGCTCAAACGTGATGCGTATCACGAGAATTAACCTCATTGGTTCTTGCAGAAGCTCAAACGTGATGCGTAACACGAGAATTAACCTCATTGGTTCTTGCTGAAGCTCAAACGTGATGCGTAACACGAGAATTAACCTCATTGGTTCTTGCTGAAGCTCAAACGTGATGCGTAACACGAGAATTAACCTCATTGGTACTTGCCATGCTTGAGCTTCCGTTTACCACAATTGATGTGTGAGTTGATGAATGTTTATAGGTGAATAAAAGCCTAAATTCAATCTGTTTATCACAAGATGCGATTGAGTCTCTTTAGAAAATTTGGACTAAACCTCTTGATCCATATTGATTAGTTTTACGATGTAAAATGTATATATATATATAAAATTATCTCTCAATTTCTTTTCTGACCCCCTTGCACTTCTTAGTGGCCCCCAAGGGTCCCCAGGGCCCATTTTGAAAACCCCTGCTGTAGGGTCGCTGTCCCAGGGTAATGCTGCAGGCGGATGACATACTGTCTAAACCACAAGGTTGGCTCTATCCTCATGGTAGACAGCAGATGTCAAGACAAATGTGTCAAGAGGAGTCCAGTGGCAGAAAAGGGTAAGAGTTTAGAAAAGTAGAGGTTAAATGAGACAGAGAGAGAGTAGAAAAAAGGTACAACAAAATTGACAGTTGTTGAACTAGACAGGTCAAACGGGGCACAGAGAAGAGAGCGCTCGCTGTAGTGAGGAACAACGTTTTGTTAAAGTCTTGTAATGCCGGGTGAGAAATATAAGCGCCCACATGCCATGTCCGTGCACTCAGCCCTGCTCGGAAGAACAAGATTTTGACATTAACATGAACAGTAAGGATGCCCAAGAGAGACCTAGAAGCTTGCTTTAAAAGAGACCCACCGACAGCCCAGACATGACTCCCTTTTTTTTAAACTTGCTGTGTTCACATACAGTAAGTGATGCCCCAGCGTGCGGAAAGAGGCCGAAAAGTCCTGCATCGGCTGCATGACATGAATAGAGCTGTATTACTTCTCTGACAAGCTCTCCTGCTGCTCCCTCACTCTCCACATCATTCAGCTCTCGGTCTTTCTCTGCTCTTTCATGCTCTTGTCTGGCTTTTTCTTTACTCTGCCACACACACACACTCTCTCTCTTGTAGTATCTGAGGAAATATCACCGTAGGTCAGAGACTCTTGATTCCTCTACTTTTATATGGGCAGTGACAGAAGAGGCGCGCTGAGTGTTGCTTCCCTCTCCCTCTCCGATCGGGTGGAAAGTGAGCAAACACAGTCTCCATCTCGAGGCGTAAATAGCGTTTTCCACTTTTTATCTGTCATCTCGCCTCAGAGCCTCAGCCTCCAACATGGCCGCCAAACGCTCTGTCACTCTGAAGTCGCTCGAGGCTTCGGCGTGGACGTCTTCGGTCTCAGGAGGAGCTGCTATTATCCTGATTTCCAATCCGTGCGCTTGCGTATGCACTAATGTAGCCGTGCTGCGTGACTACGGGGCGCCCGGCTCGGGGCAGGATGACCCAAATTGGACTGACGTGCAGCTGGAGAGGTGAGTGGTTGTGAGGGAGGTGGAATAGGGTTGAGTGCTGGAGAGAGAAAGAGACGGGGAAAGGGCAGAGTGGATGAGCCGGATAAAAATATCCGCTCTGGTGGTGAGGCAGCGAGGCCAGAGCTCAGGAGCGGTTAGTGCCAGGCGATAGCGGCTAACAAGAGATTGAGTCTGGACTCCATAACGAGCATGAGGGGTCGAGGGGTCACCGTCTGCCTGATGCCTGGCAAACACACACAGCCAGACACACTGACCTTAAGAGTCTGACGCAGGGATACACAGAAAACACTCACACACACACTTACCGTGCCAAGGCCTGTGGATGCCAGTGTGGCCGTAATTGGATTGCACAGTTCTGTGTGTGTGCCAGAGAGACAGAGGGAGTCAAGCTAACATACACACACACACACACACTCATTGATGAGGTCATGAAGTGGATGTGGTGTGTATGCCAGGACTTGGGAAAAGCCTGTTGTGTTTAGACAAGTGTTTTAGAGTGCAGTGTAAAATGCTAATTCATAATCTCATACAAATATTGACATATCCTTTTTATTATGTATAAAACTCTATAGTTTATTGAAGTCGTGTGGCCTTGCTGTAAAGACCTTTAGTCATGCTTGCCAATAGCAAATTAATTTATATCATTATTTGTCATAAATAATTTTTGGCAGCAATGGAAATGTATTCTATCAATGATTATTTTAGTGCTTTTTAGGAAGGGATATTTGGAAATAAAGATACACCGTTGTTGTATATGATCATCATGACTCTGTTGTCAATTGATGATATTATTTCAGATGTCACAGACAAAACATTAATGTAATGAGGCACAAATGTGGCATAAATGAAGTCTAATAATTGGCCCTAACAACTGGCTTTATTAAATAAATCAAAATTAATTAATTAACTTAATTGAATTCATTATTTTTATAAAATGATATGGTGTCATTGAATCAATCTATAATTCCCCCCAAAATGACAATTCTGTCAATTACTCATCCTCATGTCATTCCAAACCCATTTAAACATTTCATATTTGAAGCACAAATTAAGATATTTTTAATGAAACCTCCATTGAAAGTCCATTAAACCAAAACTTGCCACTTTAAAAAGTTCATAAAGATATCCATATGAATCTAGTGGTTTACCAAGTCTTCTGAAGAGACATGATTTCTTTTTCAGATGACAAACAGATTCGATTTTTTTATTTTATTCATACAAACATCGAGCACATCAAAATAAACATCTCTCAGATTTCATTTGAATATCGTAATTTGTGTTTTGAAGATGAACGACAGCTTTATGGGTTTGAAACGACATGAGGGTGAGTACAGTATTTCAGACTATCCCTTCAAGTCTCTGTTTGCAGAATACCACAGAAATCAATATTTTAGTCCTGCAAAATTGTGGGTTTTCTCTTATTACAGCGATTTCTGTTAGCAGACTCACCCTGGCATTATGCCTCTTTTATCTAAAGTGGGAGGCTCCCCCTAGGGGAGGGGTTTTGCAACTGCTTCGACTGATTCACATGTGTTTTTTGATTCACTGTACAACCTGCTCATAAGAGTCATTCATTTGGAAATTGGCTTGCACTGCGCTGTTGATTTTAGTTGAGGCTCAGTGGTTCCCCTGAGTACTAGCGCAGAAAATATTGATGAATTGAGTGCTTAGTATTTTATACGGAAAATGTTTTCAAAATCAGTTGCTCCAAATTATAGTTTTTTTAACCAATTTGGAACAAGAATCGGTTCTTGTTTTCCCAACCATTTGATATTTAACTTGTGAATTTCATGTCAACACAGCAGTTTTGAACCAGCGGGTTTGTATTTATCACACACATTTTTTGTGATTTTTCCAGGAAGCTGATAAACGTCTTTGTGGCAGAATGTGATGTAAAGGATAAACAAAAAGAAGAGTATTGCGCGTGTAGGGGAAGAAAGTGAAGACGAGAGAGATAGAGAATGTAAATTAGACATAAGATAGTGATAAATAACTCTTGCCACTGAATAATGCCCAAGACGTATTCTGCAACTGACTGCCTTGATGCTGCGAGGCTGAATAAAACAGTTTCTGAAGGCTCAGTGTGCCACTGGTGAAGCCATCTCCACCCCTCAAGTTCCCATACACCATCATGTTGTATAGAAAACACATGGAGCTGACTCCAGGGCTGATTCTTCTTGTGCGTTATTCATGAGCTGTATGTTTTTATAGTTGTGTTTATTGATGTAGGCGCTTGAATTATGCTACGGCATAATGCTGCAGTTTGCTGAAAAAAAAGATTGAGAGTAAGGATGGGCTGCAACAGACAGGACGAGAGAGTGAGAAGAGAAGAAAATAGAGACGCTTCATTTCCACCCAATAAGCAGCATTAGAGCTGAACCATGTTTACACAGCCCTCCTCCTCGCTCCGTCTCTCTCTCCCTCTCTTTTTCCTCCATCTGCCCATCACATTTACTGCATTAGTTGGGAGTCTGTGTGCCACATTACTACATGTTATTTATTAGCCTCCTTTCATCTGTTTCCAGTGCAGAAACTACTGTACTCATCTGCAGAGCCATCACTCAATCCCACTGCCTGCTGGGCACGTCTCCTCTCCGTAAACGTGTCATTAATTCATTTGGGGGCTCGCTGCACTCAAGGAGGGTTTACCTGTTCCTCCTCCGGGGCGTCCTTTGAGCTGCGTCGGATTTTGTAGGAGTGAGGCCAAGCTTCACTAGCTTCAAATGACTCAAAGCTAAGCTGTGTGTCATCTTGGAGATCTGGAGCATTTTTTTTCGACCGTCGGACCCAGGGAGGGTTTCTTGAATGAACCCTTGCACAACGACGGCCCGTGCTGAATATTTAAATGCTGATTGTTTAAAAAAAATTAAGTGACCTCATCATATCCGCACATCCCGAGAGGTGCCGCCATCCCAAGGAGAAAGAGCGAGACAGAGAGAGACAAGGAAAGAGGCATGCTATTTATAGAGGCTGTCACAATGCAGGCTGGGAGATGCCTGCTAATGCTGCATGTGACTGTAATTGCCGGAGACAGCACTGTCGTAGTAACCATGTCACCGCAGAGGCAACAAGCTGCTTCAGGTCAAGGCTATGCGGCCCAGGAGCGGATCTGCATCTATAGTGCCGGAAAACATCAAAGTTACATCGGGAAAGCTGGGGAGATGCGAGGAAAAACCCTTTGAGACACACAGAGAATTAATTAAAGGGAAGTAAATGTGCCCGATGCAGTGTCAGCCTGTATAGCAAGGACATACAGCCGTGAGAGAGGGCGAGAAAGCCTCGGGAGACAGAGAGGAAAGACTGTCACTCTCTGGAACATAAATACATGCTTAGATACAAGCCTGGACATTCGGATCAGAGCGGGGAAAAGACAGGGAGAGCAGGCGAGAGAGGAATTAAACAAGCGGCGGATGGTCAGATGAGGAATGAGGATGCCACAGAGGTGGCTGAGCCGTCGACAGGATCAGGCAGTGATGAAGTGATGGAGGAAAGAGGTAGGAGAAGGAGAATAATGGATGAGGACAATAGAAGTGCATTAGTGGAGGTGTGTGCCGAGACTGCTGAGAGAGAGAGAGAGAGAGAGAGAGAGAGAGAACCGCAGAGGGTCGAACCGTGTTAGTGAGGTGACAGCCTCCCCCACCTCTCTCCCTCATTATCAACCTCTCCGTCCATCTTTCTCTCGTTTTCCACCTCCCCTTTAACTACCTCTGTGCCAGCACCAGGGCTGTGTGCCCATTCAGAATTGAATTGAGAATACATTTTAATTGCTGAATTGGAATTGAAGTAGCGAACGGGATGCAAAGATACTTCAAAGTCCCTTTCGGAGAAAAGTCAGTTCATTCGGTGGCCATATTTGCAACGCCTCCGGGCAGCTATTTCAGGCGTGTAAAACCAACTCCTGTCTACAGTGCAAAATCTCAAAAAACTTGTGCCAAACTCACATTTAAATAAAACCTTGACACAAACTGTCCCATAAATGTAGCTTCTTATGCTCAAATAGCACATATTTCAAGTTGGTCCATTGGAATGGGGAAAAAGAACCACCGTTCAGGAGCCACGATTGGCCATCTTTCGTCTGGGACAGCCCAAAAAACTTACAATGTGCACCAGGCATAAGACATCCGTCTAGTGCATGTTTACATAGAAAAACAATGGAAAAGCTACACAGTGGAATACAAAAACGCGTTGTGTGTGAATGGCCCCTTTTACCACCATAGTGTGCGTTGCACTACTTTCTTCCATTCGTAGTAACATGAGTGAATCGTTTTGGTATATATACATTTTAATTGCAATCCGAGGATGAATGTAAGGACGTAAATTATAAGAAAATTTCATTTTTAACTAAGAAAGCAAAGTTGTTAAAGCCTTGTTTTAATAGTTTTATGGTTTTAAAAGCCAATAAATTGATCTACTGAAGTATTTTTATTTCATCATATTTAATAAATTACCTTTTGCAGACCAGGGTAGAAGTACACTTATTTTCCCAGAATGTACAAATGTTTTGATTTTATTAAAATTGGCATTCTGTCATTCCAAATCAAATTCCGCTTTCTGTCAGGTAGGGACAGTTAAATTACAATTACAATTGATTCATTGATTTGGAACCAATTCTTTAATTCTGAATTTAGTGCAAACCTAACTAACACACCAACCCAGCCATTGCCATGCCTTGAGCACACATCATTTTTGCAACAAGATAGAGTATGCATGCGCTCTGCTTTAATTACAATAGTCATTTAGGCGAGAGTGCTTAATCATTTAGTTAAAGCACTTGCCATTCGGTCTCAGCTTTCACAAACAAGTTGGGTGTCTCTCAATCTTCCCACAGCAGTTCACTTATTATCTCCTCTTCCTCATTGCGCTCTCTCTCTCTCTCTCTCTCTCTCTCTCTCTCTCTCTCTCTCTCTCTCTCTCTCTCTCTCTCTCTCTCTCTCTCTCTCTCTCTCTCTCTCTCTATCTATCTATCTCTATCTCTCTCTCTCTCTCTCCCAATGCGGGTAACTGTCGTTTATCCAGGATCTCATCCAGGGGGAATATAAACTACCTGTCAGCGAGCATCTTTCTGCCAAATTCATATCTGAAAGGAAAACAAAAGCGGGCCGAGGTCAGAGAGATCTTTTTTAAATTATTCATAAGCAGCTCTTCCTTTGGCCACCGTCTTCAGCTCCTGTCGCATGCTTTGTACCGCCCGCACTGCCAACAAGGGCATCTGTCATGCCTTTAAAATAAAGGGGAGGCAATGAAGAGGGGAAACAACCAGATTTTTGAAACATTATTGATTTACAGTGACACTGTTTATGTTTTGCTTTCATTTGTCCTTTCTACCTGTCTGAAGAGGACCGCTGTGTTTTTTTTTTCTTTTTCTTTCCACCATTGGGAGTCATAAAGCCCATGAATGTTTAATTTTTCAAGATCTCTATTGGCCCATATTTGTGCTTTTATTTATAGTCTGCATAATTGAGCCACATCAACTTAGTCATTTGGAGCATGGCTTTTGGGGTCTAGGGTCTAAAAAATATGGACGTAGTGTCCGTGACGTCACCCGTATGTTTTTGAAGCCCAAAGTGGGCGGAGCCGGCCTTCGCCATCTTGGTAGCGCGCGTCACTCCCGGATAAACGAAAATGTGCTAAGAGTTGAGATTAGCTGAGGTTGACGTGGCGGCTAACAGACAGCAGACAATCCACCTGTCACTCAAGTGGCCACGCCCTTAATTATGCAGAACTTTAAGGCTTAATATAATTTAAATGGATGAGTTATAAAAAAAATGCACCTCCCTCACAGTTGTCATGAAGGGCAAAATGGGCTATATAGACCAAAACCACTTTTTGCACCAGGCTGTAAACACGTTTTTTTTCTGCTGTTAAGTTGGGCATTTTAACATGGGGTTCTATGGGATTGACTCTCTTTTGGAGCCTGTCTCTAGCGGCCAGTCGATGAATTGCAGTTTAAGTCACTTCCGTGTGGGTTTCAAGAGAGTGACAGGAAGGTTGCCGCTTGTTTAGGATAAAAATACATTAAATTCTCTCTGTTTCTTGCACTTTTTTCCCCATACTTCTCTCTTTTTCCCTTCTTTACTCTCACTCAGAAGCAGTTAGCCACATTGGGCTTGGTAGACGCGTGGAACGAGACGTCAGCTGATTTCTCCACCGCATCAAGCATGGGACGGGGGAAGCTCCACTTGGGAGCCGTGCTTCACTGGACGTCCCTTGAACTGGCCCCTGAATCTGGCAGCATCGACGGTATGCTTGAGGATGAGGACGTGGAGAAGCCAAAAACCTTCTATGCGGATCATTCCTTCATTATACTAGTCAGGGACAACAGCACTGGTGCATTGCTCATGATAGGTGCTCTGGACCACACTGACAGCCCTGCAATTCACGACGAGCTGTAGAGCCAAATATACTTCACCTTCTGCCACTGACAGTCCGCTGAAGAGCCAAAATGGCTGACCTACAGGTATTGACAATAAACTGACCCACTTATCCACTGCAAATCCACTGTCTTTTATCTGTTGTTCTTGTGTTATGTGCTGACGCGTTACATTTGACTTGTTTTACAGATATGAAAGAGCTTAGAATAGGTTGTAATTAAACTGATGTGTAGGAGAGCACAGAATCTGCGCCCACAGAATTATACCTCGGGTTTCTACAGAATTTGAAAGTCTTTTATGCAAGTTCAATGCATCTCTTTTTTTGTTTATAAAAGATAAAACTGTCAGCTGCCATTATGAGTGAAGTAGTCCCAGATCTGTTAAAAGAGGGGCAAGAGATTTTAATTTTGCATGTGGATTTCTGTATATTTTTTTAAACCTTGCTTTCATCTAGCATTCCCTTATACTTTAATTGTATAATACTGTTGAATATATATTTTTTATCAAATCTATAGATAACAAATCTATACTTTTAATTATTAGTAATTGCCTAAAATAGTTTTTTTTTGTATGTTTTAATTTTTAAATTTTTGTATACATTTGTTTTAATCTGAAATATCTTTTATTTATCAGTTATCATATCTATAACATTAAAGTAATGATCTGCTTATCAGCATCGGTCAAAATACCGCACATCCCTAGTTTGCAGCTTGTTGTATGAAAACAAACGGTGCAATTGCACAAACTGAATGTTTAAAAAATGCATTGTTTATCCTTGATTATGTAGTCAAGGAATTATTCAAGCTATCAAACAACAAAAAGACAGACTTGATTGTGAAACATCAACTATAAACAAAATATCTTCTAGCCTATTTTGTGTTCCTCAACAATGTTTGATTTTGGTCAAATTTAATGGAATTAAATTGAATTTAAAGTGCCCCTATTATGCTATTTTAAAGTTTCCTAATGTTGTTTTGAGTCTCCAATCACAACAGACTGAGCTGTCTGGCCAATCAGAGCAAAGTAGCTCGATTTAGAGAGATTGATTCATCTGATGAGTCTACCGTGTATACTGTATGTTGTGTGCGTGTCGAAAACAAAAAAAACGCCCATAACCGTAACAACGCCAGCTCTGCGTGTCCTGAGGCTTCCTACACCGTAAACTAATCACAGTAACGAACAATGACGTTGATTTTACCATATCAATCCGAGTGCGAGTCCAATGAGGAAACATTGAACTATTCATTCAACTCGAACCTCCATCGCAAGGACGACTCGAGCAGGACGTGTCTCAGTGATACACTACTCAGTTTGAGGTACATTATGAGATGTTGCAACTGTAATTCCTCACCATCAGCAATAACAAAATGCATGTCCATCAATAAACCGATTAGTTTACTTGTATTCATTTATTGACTGAGTATGTTTCTAATATGTTGCGGTGAACATGTGGAAACTGTATCAATAACAGTGCATGTATACATTAGCCGAGCTCTAGCGTGAATGACTGATGTAACATAAACGTTGGTAAAACAAATCTTGCTCCATGCTTAATCTTTCCTCAAAGTAGAGAACGACAGACACTCTGCATTAATAGACAGTTTTAGGTAATAATGGCCCACAACTGATTAGCAGAAGTATTTCAGTAAGACAGTGATAATGTGGGTTAACCAGTTTGCAGGAGGTTTGCGAATCCTGGATTGAACTCAGAGATTTGAGAAGCAGTCGTCAGTAAAATAAAACACAGCAAAAGTTTAGGATTATACTGCTGTGGTATCGTGGTAAAGGTGGATTTTATCCACTGATTCTTTGTCTTTACCTTCACATTGTAGAGCACAGCTTCTTCTCGACATGATGCTGTCCAGTATCCACAGGAATCAGCTGCAGTGTTTGAGGGGGTTCGAGTTTTCCCTGGTGTCTGCGTGCGCAATAAGTGGGCGGGCAATATGCTAATGTTTCGCCTTGACGTCACAACAAAATGGCTTAACGTATGACTTGTTTGAAAAAAAAGTCTTACTTTTGAAAGACAATAACTTTATATGAGGTGCACTTTCAGATTTAAAACTTTGCAGGGTGTTTTCATTCACTTAGAGCTACAGTATGTTACACACTACATGAAAAAATCCATAATAGGGGCACTTTAAGGACGCTGCGAGTGTGACAGCTGCTTCGCTTCACTGCCATTCAAAAATCCTCTGCTGTGGCCTCATGGGATATTAGTGTCCATCGTATGCACACTTCAGAATCTCACTTGAGAAATACTTTTTGAGTATTGTGAATGCGAACATACTACTTTTTTCGCCTACTATATAGTAGGGAAGTATGTGCTTTCGGAAGCAGTCTCTGTTTTTTTTCTGCAGTGTCACACTAGTTAGCCCTACCCAGTGAAATCTCACTGGTCCAAAATCCTGTTTGCAGATTCTGTGTGGGCATAATGATATAGTTAGATTTAAAATACCCTGTTTGAAGTGTCAGTTTGTGCACTTGTACAGTGCATGCGTTCCTGTGTCTGCGAGCCATTCACTGCAGAGACACTGACTGGCAGCAACACTCACAGTGATAGACGTGCACTGCGATGAGATCGTCAGTGGGAAGCTCTGGAGCCAGTGTGGTGGGTGTCAACTACACTCATATCGACACACTGACACAACTCATTCCCCACTGTGACTGTAAGGAAACCCACCATGGTGACAGCCGAGTGAACACATGCTGAGATACTGGAAAAGACACACCACAGACTCTTACACTGCAACGCAAAATGACTCCAACCACTGTAAACATGTAAACTCTTCTGGGCCCTATCTTGCACCCAGCGCAAATTACTTTGTACGCCGACGCATGTATCATTCCTATTTTGCACCCGACGCACAGCGGACTTCTCCCTCCACAGACGCACGTCGGTAAATTAGGGAATGAACTTGCGCTCGGGCGGTTCAGCGAAAAGAGGAGGCGTGTTCCGGTGCAAACGTTCCCTGGTGCTATTTTGCAGTTTCAGAAAACAATTCCGCCACTGACCAGGAAAAGCCTAGTCTAAAGACAGTGACGCGTTATTCAGATGCTATTTTAAGGGCGCATGCTTGACCATAATGTAGCGTGTGCACAACACCATACACTTTGCTTCTCTAATCTACACAGACGCAGCAGTTCCCATTTTTGCAAACCATAAATAATTACAAGGAAAAATATTACCACACGAGGGAAATCATTGTGGTGTCCAAGATGTGAAAAAATAGGCATAAATCTAGCTTACACATTTACCCAAATTATTCAGGCTAATTGTAGTAATGACGGATCAAACCTGTTTGATCAATAGTGGCAAGACACATCGGTATATAAGGACATCTGACAAAAGTTGTCCGTCAAGAACCAGGAAACTAAATTCTGAAGACTGCGAAATCACCGTTACCATCATGTAAGTTGCGTGCGCTGGCAAACCCGCCGTTATAATAGCAATCCGCCATGGAACAAGCACGCCTGCTCTTAAAGGGAATGTGAGATGAAGCTCCGATTGGTTTATTGCACGTTGAATGATTATGGCTTACATCTTATGAAAACTTTTTCACAATATTCTAATTTTGAATTTGGGGTTTTCATAAGCTGTAAGCCATAATCATCGAAATTATAACAAATAAAGGCTTGAAATATCTCACTTTGCATGTAATGAGTATATTAGTTTCACCTTTTAAGTTGAATTACTGAAATAAATAATAACTTTTGCACGATATTCAAATATTTCGAGTTTCACCTGTATAAAATACCATACCAATACTCAAAATACCATTATTTTTAGTATAAAAAAACTTTACTGTCCTGCTACATGGATATATTTACATACTGTGATATGATGATATAGCAAAATCTCTTAACCATAGACACTAATCGCCACGAGGCTCTGAAACAAGAAGGTTGCCGTTTTCTCTGTATCATCTCTTTCTTAATTTCTCCCAGTGTAGCTGACTCATCTTCCTGGACAAGCGTACCCGAGCAGATCAGCAGATCAGGGACTCCAGAAGAGCACGGGCTAAGCTGGCAGCGCCACCCCCCGCCCCGGGATCACTCTCTCAGGGAGCCAGATCACTCACCCGGGCTGTTATTGATGGGATAGGCTTAATGCTAATGGCGCTAATGACTCGAGACTGCCGTCAACAACGCAGACAGATGATAAACCTTTTAATCTTTTAATGCCTGCCCCAATCAATGGAGGCCACGGCCGTACCACTTCATGCCAGTTAAACGCTGTGACAAATCATGCCATAAATTAAGAATTTACATGTTGATTTTACAACACAGGACTTAGTATTTGTTGACTTTTTAATGCAACTGCTGTGGTAGAAGGGAAAGCTGTGCATGACTGGGGAAAAATGTCCGTATTGTAAAGTAGTGCTTGTAATATGGCTTCGGGTTATAGTGCTGCATTCAATATACTGAGTGCACCCAAAAATTAAATAAATACATAAATAACCCAAGCAAGATAAAATGTAATATCTTAAGCCAATAAAGCTGTTTGCAAGGCGGGTTTACAAGGCTATAAGGCTTTTAATGTTTCAATGAGCGTATTAATCAGCTTCCATTTTACGCGGCGCTTTATTCATTTAAATTCTCCTGAGTGGAAACCTCTCAAAGAAACATAAAACGAAAAACAGAATAACTATGTTATAAAAATGGCCAAAGTACTGTATCCTTATCCAACCCCTGTCCAATAATTACATGAGCGACTGGTCCACGAATATTAAAAGTAGCTGTGATATTGGAAGCGTCAGGCCTTTTAAGCGTGGACGCTAATTAAGGGCCACTGGAAAAAGTGGGATGTTCGGTGGCACGGCGGATTTTCATCCTCTCAGCCAATACCGCACATAAACACGAACCGTCCGTTTCGTCCCTCCGCAAATGAATTATTGAGGAATAAAAGAAACGAGTGGGAGAAAAAAGAATCCCCTTTTTGCCATTAATCTTGAAAAAAGAGTGTCCCTACACGGCCATGTTTTATTAAAAGCTTTGAGGGCAGTTTTATTTGATTACCTCAGAATGCTTCGCTTCCCCGCACTGGAAACACATTTTTAGAGGGCTATTATTTTTACAGACCGACTGTGTTTGGGGATAAAAGGGGGTTATGAAAGGGCATTATTCCATTCTTTTAGATGGAAAAAAGTGTAAATGCATTGTACATTTGTCCGCATAAGGAACATCAGATGTTTGTCCCTGTTGGTGATGAATGCATAATGTCGAAATGCGAGCTGCTGCCGCTTCTACAAGGACCTCGGCGTGCCCTGTGAACACTGAACGCAATATGTGACGATGCTAAAAAATGAGTTGCGTTAATAATCCTTCTGAAAACCACCAGAAGAATGTCATTATTCAATTGCAACCTCCAAAACTTTTAGAGGGACCCAGATGTTGTGTTCTGGCGATGACACAAGGCTCTCATAACCCTCTTGACTTGTGTGTGTGTGTGTGTGTGTGTGTGTGAGTGAAACAGAACACTGTGAGCACGTCCATTGGTCTTCATATATCATGTGCATTATGAACATAAAGCATGATGTGCTGCTGTCAGGGACTCTGAGGCCCGAGGCTGGGCAACAAGAGCACATTATTTTTGCTCAAGCTCGCATTAGCTTGGCTGATTCGTGCTCGCATCCGATTCAAGTCAAATTCATTAAATGGCGTTTCTCCCTGCTGAGACCTACTCACCCATACATGTATAGTGCGTTCAAGTCCTCCTGGGGAGTTTGTATTGATGATCTGGGAAGTCGGGGGGGTTTACGTGTTTGTCGGAGCAAGATGGTGGTGTACCTTCTAAATTACACAAAAATACAGCAAGGTTTTTAAACTCTACTTCTAGAAAATGATGAACAAAAAATATGCATATGGTGTGTTTTGCTTTTTTATGTTAGCCTAAAGTCCCCCTGCAGTCAATAATTATATCCTTTAAAACTCATCTTTGGTCACCAAAATTACATATTAAACTTAAAATAGCTTGAATGTAACTCGACACCCTTGCCTCATTTAGTAGTATACGCGGTTCTATGAATATGCAAACGAGCCCCGCCTCCACTCACTCACACCAGCTCAGAGATCCAATCACACGTTGGCCTGATTGGTTACAAGGTAGTTTGTGAGGTCAAAAACACCAGCGATTTCAAACCGTGTTTTTGAGTCTTTGGTTCACTGCAGTTTTAAGGAGAAAATACTATGCAATGTTGTTGACATGAATTTGCACATTAAAAACACCAGATAGACATATAAACAACACTTGATTTTCAACATGGGGGGGGCTTTAATTAATTAATGAAGCCACTGTAAACTTTATCGTTACATATTATATTGTTATGTTACAATGCTATTATATTTTGTGTAGGCAAATAGCTTATTGTGATGACGCCTCAAAGTCGTAAACTCGGGTCTTCCAGAAGTTCCCAAGCTTCCCACTCATATTTAGGATTTGCGGCGGTGTCCATGTGCGTTCATCTCGTAAATACGATCTTTCCGACATGACTTGAATGCACGATAGATTTTGAGGCCTGAATATCACCAGAAGTAAAAAGCCAAATAAACAAACTACACCACGTCTTCACCGGCACCGCCATTACACTTCCGACAACTCTTCAGTCTTCATTTCAAAACATTTTCCCTGAAAGTTTAAGTTCATTTGCCTTATTAACACAATGAGGCTGTGAAAGTGGACTAGAGTGATGAGTTTACTGTCCGGCTGATGACATTTAATGTCCCTGACAAACTCTGTAGTCCCATTTAGCCACTTGTTAGCAACCGTTTTGTTTAAGACAAGTAAAATCTTTAAAAAACACACACAAAAGGGGTATTCCTAATGTATTTAATATCACAGAACCCATTCAAAAGCCCATTGACTTCAGAACGGTGGAACCGGAATATATAACGCTGAATATATTCTTGGTTGTCCATAATAGCGACCACTAAGAACTGTTGCTTTTAAAGTCATATTTAAAACCTCCTTTATCTCCCATTTATTATTTCAGGCATATTTTTCTCTCAAGAGGATTTTTTTTGTTTGTGTGTGTGCAAAAGGTGCATTAGCTCAATTTAATATACTGCAGAAGACAATCTGGAGAGCAATGCAAAGCATTACGGGAAGCATTTTAGGTCCCGGTTGGGACATTTAGTTTAACTTGCACTTAGATTTTCAGACGGGCTCTGTCAAGCCACATATCTCAGTAGAGGTGTGAAAGAGAAACGCGGGGAGTGTGTGTCTATGTGTGTGTCTATAATCAAAACGTGAAATGCATTATGGGTGGAGGTGGACTGAGTGTGAGTGACGTTATCAGAGACTGAAAGTGCACACTCTTCATCCAACGGGTTCAGAGGGTTTAATGTTTAATCTCCCATTTTTAAATAAAAGATTATAGACCTGAGCCATGAACTTCAACTCCCATTGCTGCCTTTTGTCAAAGTCCTGCTCCACACCATTTTGATGCAGAAAAAAGGGAATGGAAACGGCACCGGGGGATTTGTGTGTCGTCTGAGTTGCTGTACTTACAGAGAGTGAACGGAGGTTCACGGATCCCCAGGGTCAGATGCCTTGTGGGTCGTTCCTGCGATTCCGTTATATTTCAGTCACTTAGACTTTTGTCTAAGTTTAGGTTCACCAAAATAATATTTTTTTAAAGCTTTTTGCAATACGTTGGTATGTCCATTACAATAAATATAAATAAATGTTGAATTTGTACTTAGAAAATATTTAACAAAATGTGCACAGGGTCTATAATTTTTTAATATTTTAAGTATTAATTTGTGTTACTTTCTTGTGAAAAAATATTTTTCTAAAAAATTAAAGATGAAACATAATGAAAAATTAACATAAAGTTGAACTCAACCCAGTCACACCAGCCATTCTCTGCCTATAATAATTTAGACTCCACCCATATGTGACATAATTTACCATAATTTACCATGTCTCTTTAACAGTGGTGCAGAAGAAGGTAAGTAGTTTCATACTTTTTATTAATATTTTTGAGGCATATTATGAGGATACAAGCTTAACTCAACTCCATCACATAAAATTAAGATGGAAAATTATTATTTTTCAAAATGTTATTTTAACCCATAAGTAAATGCAATGTTTCATCATTGCTGCCAGATATGGTCTACTCTCATACACTACACAAGGACATTTTGAGCAAAAAAACTCAATGCCGTCACACTCAACCCTGTCACACACGTGTATTTCTCATTGATGGTTGCAAACTTGTGACAGGGTTGAGTTTTTTACTTCATTTAAAAATAATTTTAATTAAACCAAAATATAAAATAGTCATTGTTAAAGTAAATATATACTGTACATACCAAAATCATGACAACTAATACAAAAGTAATAATAATAATATTGATGTTAATGTGTCCCCTTAAACACGGACACGTAAGAAATGGCAGCCACATCATCAGCAGAAAGACTGAGTCGTTGCTCCAGAGGGCACAATATGACAGAGACAAAATTAAAAAGATACAATTGTCTCCCTTCAAACCTGTCTTCAACACCGTCACGCTATTCTCAACCATGTCGCATTGATATTTTGGGGGAAAAAATAGGGAAGATGATTAAAAATGAAGGCATTTCATGCTGATTACCACCTGACATATTAAGGACTAACACACAAAAAAGTGGATTTAGTTAAACATTAAAAAATAAAATAAAGAGACCACAGACACAATTTGTCTATTTTTAACTTCAGTCCCATGAAAATGATCACAAATGTTAAATGTGTAGTTATTACATTTTTATGAGGGCCACATGAGTAGTTTATGTTTGTTTTATAAAAAGGTTCACTTAAAATCATTTAAAAACCAATTCCATTTAGTCCGTTACAGGGTTGAAAATAAAGGTGTATAAATCTGAAGAAAAGAAAAAAAAAACTGAAAAGAATAAAAGGTCTTTAATGCCAGATGTGGGAAAATATGATAGCCTAATGATGTGGGCCCCAGGAGTGACCCTTGTGCAAATCCTACAGCTTATCCATTTGTACTCGGAGACATTTTAAGAGTGGTAAGAGAAGTGATAAAAATGAACAAACAAATGTTAACAAATATGTTTTTTAAAAGATTTGTGGGGCAGTGCTTGAACTTTGATGAATCCACCAAGGCTGTCGTGGGGTTTATTTATGTCACTGCATTCAACCATTGATGAGTTCAAAGCGTATGCTGAGTTTTATTAAATAGACCTTAAAAAGGCCCTTTTATCTTTCTCTACGCAAACAGTAGCTTCGATGAGCATGTCTTTTCTCACACATATGTTTCAGTGGTTTAATGCATCCTTGAGCTGTTTTGCATTCAGTAAGGCAATAGTGTGTCGGTGCTCCAGAAAGAAGATAATCATTTCTCTCTCGAGACAAGGCCATGTGTGCCATTGGAGTATTACGAGCAAACATAATATATAAGCATAATCCCGTTCCAGTAGGTTTTTATTTAACACATATTGTCTTCATTTTTGACTAATTATTCCAGTAGTGACTAGTGTCTTTTTAGTAAGTATTCATTAAATACTAGTACTTATTTATTAAATAAATACCATAACTTTAGTATTCATTAAATACTGGAATACTTAGTAGGCCTATCTATTTAATAGGCACTAGTAGGCTATCTAATAAATCATTGCCAGTAGGCCTATCTAATGAATAAGTAGGCCTACTAGGATTTTAAGGATTGAATGTTACAACGGCTTGCCATACGTATTTCTTATTCCCAAAAATTCAAGCATTACAGTGTTTATTATGTATTTATTTATTTGCAGTTGTTTTTTGTGACTTCATTCATATCTTCAATGACTTTGAGACACATAAGTAATATCCATACTGTCTATGGTAATATCCGTGCACGGAAAGCCAGTGTCATGCGCCGTTTCCACGGAGACGCGTCCACAGAGTCCCCACGCGCAGCGACGTCTGAACGGTGTTTACCGCTTGAAACAGTTTGAAAACTTTAACTTTACGCTCTTTTAGTCATTTATATAGTTGGAAGACGTTGTCTGAGGCAATATCTCAGAGGTAAGAGTGATATTTTGCTTGCTTATTTGAAACTTAACTGAGACTGAGAATTAAGACGGTTATTTTCAAAACAAACGGTTGCTATCTCTGCCTTTAGCACAAACATGCCTTATTGTAACTTACTTTATTGAGGCCTAACGTTATGTACGTATTCTGATATTTGGTGACTTATTTGAATATGTTACAGGGGAACTAGTGCTTTACACAACACAAGACATTTAACAGCTTGTTATTATAAAATAACCCTGTCACTCGACACCAGTCAGTAAGTTAACGTTAAATGAACAACGAAGAGTGTTGCATATAATCTCACACAGGTCTTTCTCCAGGCTTTTAGATTACAGTTAAATCTTTAAAATAATTTTTAGTTCCACAGAGAGCTAAATTCCCGAAGTCCTCTATAATCAGCCACAAACTTGGCTTTGTCATTTCATCTGATGCAGTGTCTCACAGACTTATTTTAACTGATCAAACCTTCTGCCTTCCAAATTTCATCTGATCTGACGGGATCTGCAGTTTTAAATGATTTCCATTACTCACAGACTCCCTGTCTTACCTTTCCCTTTTCATCCTTTTTGTATTGCCTCCGAAACTGTCTGCTTTATTACATACAGCACTCAACAAAACTGACAAGTTGGGAGCTGAATCAAAGCCTCAATAAAGGAGGAGGGCCTGCTGGTGTTGACAACTAAATGTGGAAATGGAGGGAGAGACATCAGCTTGGAAAAGATAAATAGTTTATGAGCTAGATATTTTTTGCTCTCGCTTCCTGACTGAGGCAGATTTATCCATATCGTCTGTCTAAGAAGAGACTATGAGAGAAAGCAATACTGTGATGCTCGGAAACTCATAGCAAGTCTCTGTGTTAAAAGGTTCTTCTCTGATGTTCAAAATGTTGTGTGTTTTTTTCTGCCTCTGTTCATGCTTTTATTTACTTGGACCAAAAATGGCTTGGAGGAATCACAGAGCTCTAGACAGCATCATTAGGATGTTGAGCACATTTTGTAATTGAAGCTTCCCTGCTGTGAAGTCTATGTGCGCACATTTATATTGGTAAGGTTTTGTAATGTGATTAAGCATATTACGTTTTGTGAAGGATCATGTGACACTGAAGACTGGAGTAATGGTGCTGAAATTTCAGCTTTGCTATCACAGGAATAAATTACATTTTTAAATATTTGATTATGAATTTGGTTATGTTATAATCATTTACTGTATTTTTTTAAATCAAATAAATTCAGTCTGGTTGAGCATTAGAGATTATATCAAACACATACTAAAATCATATAGAACCCAATATATAATGAGAATGTTTTTGATATCCTCAGCTTTATTGTTTTCACTTTCCCATCCTTAACAAGCCTTATAATTCACGCTCATAGCACAAAAATAGTATATGGCTCGAGTTAGCCTATGTGCCAAAGTTTAATATTTAAAGGCACAATATGTAAGATTTTGGGGTTAAAATATTATTTAAAAAAACACTATAAAAATGTTACATTTTGTTGTACTTACGTTATCCCAAATATTTCCAACAATGTTTAAATCCAGATAAATCAGCTATTGTAACCAGGGTAACGGCCCATATCAACATCATATCCGCGTTACCCTCGATTTGCGGCTTTACTTCCGTAGAAAGCATTGAAACACCAAAGACACCTTAATATAATATGAATTTTATTAGACAGGTGAGCAACTGTTTGGCTACCTTTATCGACAGAAAACTAATCGTTATATAGCTCAAAACGGTTAGGCTAGTCTTATTGATTGAATCTTTTGTTTTCTTGATTTAACGCGAGTAACATGTTTGTACCATGGCTTAGAAACACTATTTTGTCAAGTGGCAAACATAACATAATCAGAAAAAGCTTTATTTGTAGCAACAGTAATACAGCATTTTCTCTGCCAGACAATGTATTTTAAAATGAATTGCATGCCGTTTAGCAACACATATCATCCAGCTTTTTAAAATATTATACTCAAAATATCGATCTAGTTCACTGCAGTGTGCAACAAGTGTCTCATAGCAGCCACTGGTAAAACCAGCAATGTAGGCTTGAGACTTGCTTTACGGCACAACATATACAATTATGCAGTAGCCTAATATTTGTATGAAATCGTGAAACATTACCTGGTCAGTAGACATCTTCGGAGTCCTGTTCGATGTCCAACGCTTCCACCCTACTAAACAGGTACTGGTATACAGGGGGGAGAAGATCAGGCCGTGAGTGCAGAGACGGCTCTGCGTAAGTGGTATTTACGACAGTAACGTTAAATACAAGTACTCCACAGCGACTCTAGGGGTCGCTGTTTGACAAAAACGTAAATCTTGCATAGTGTGCCTTTAAGTTAGGGACTTGATCAAATTGTGATGCCTATTTTAGCAAACACCACTGAAAATAGAGTTTGTGGTTATTGTATGACTCTATCTCTGCCTTACTCTTGCTGAAAGGTAAACGAGCACGCAGAGGTATCAGTCTCTCAGGATGGCTGACCCAGAGAGCCCCGTTCCTGGCCGTTCATCTTCCAGCATGTCCAAGCAGTCTGTCTCAAGGAAAGGTCACTCCAAGAGCAAACGCAAATCCTCCACACCGGTCCCCAGTGACGTCCCTTTAGAAGTGCCAGAGGTTGCAGGTATGAAAAACAAACAGTCTCCGTAATACAAGCAGCTCTCTGATCTGTCTGTTATTTACAATGTGCTGAAAAATGCATGGAATTTAACGTCATTATGTTTTTGCAATGGTGCCAAAAATGTCAGCATAATGGTATAGTGATGCAGAAAACTGTGACAGAAACTCCTTTAATGCCACTCAACGCTACCTCTAATGCACTTTAGTTCTTTTATGAATTAGACAGTTGTGAGCACACACACACACACAATCTGTAGTTAATGCAACCCCATTTTCACATACACACCAACACTTACTTTATTTTTTTTGTAAACCCATAAAGTAGTACAAGGGGGTTAGTAGTAAAGGAGCTGCAAATGGATTAGTTCTACCACAACCTAAATCTAGGACCTCTGCATCTAAGACCATTGTGTTTATTTTCACACTCCTTATTGTACTGCATGATTATTCGTTAAAAGATCACAATCGCGATTCAAACATCCACGAGATCTTTTTCCTAAGCGACAACGATTCGGCTATGTCTAATAAACCTTTGACAAGTACGATCACAGCGAACACTCAAATCTGTATCATTATGTCGATGTTACAATAATATTTAGTAATAAACAATACGTTTATTGTTCGGATATAAACTCTGATGTCTACAGTAGTGATCAAAATAGAGTAAATTACCTTTTGAAAGTAAATTGACGCTTCAAATAAAGATGGCATCTATCACACCAGTAGGTGGCGACATGTGACTGTTAAAAAATGTGTTTCTCATTAGATGTGTTCGACTTGAAGTGGCGTTGCGCAGACTGATCGGTGTATGACCACGAGAAAGAATCAAAAGCATACAGAGCCATCTGCTTTCTAATCACTCTTGATAGCTCTTTGATGTCATACACTGATCGGCCTGTGCAGCGCCGCTTCAAGTCGCACACACGTATTGAATCATTCATTCAAGAGATTTGTTCAAAAACACTGATTCATTCAGTAATGAAACAAGTGAGGTCTTTATGAGTGAGTCATTGAAGCATTCATTCAAACCGATTAAATTATTATTTTTTAATTCAAATTATATAAACAATTTTTAAATAGAATGCAGTAATTTACATTTTGTCCGAGACTCTGAATCTCTAGTAAATATATATATATATATATATTTTTTTTTTGTCTATTCAGAATCTTGGGAGGAATCGTGTTTTAAAAAAAACGAGATTCTCAATTTATCTAGAATCGTGCCGCACTAATTCACATTTTGTCATTCTAAAACTTTGTGCTTGATAGGTTTTACTTATTCACTTTTTTGGTCTGTTGTGTTTTTGGGCACCACATAAAAACAAATTTATTGCAGATGAAGCATCTCTTTATTATTCTGCTCTTTTCACAAAACTGTAAAGGTCATCTAGACCTGAATTGTGGTGCAAAATGTTTTCTAATCTGAAATTAGACAGTTGTTTGAATTATTTTTCGCATGATGTTTTTGTGTATGGGTTTTTTTCCCCAGTTGAGATAGAGAAGCCTGTTCCAGAGGTGGATGTTTCAGCAGAAGTAGAAGATTCCTACACGAAACGGCTGGTAATTCACTCATACATGCTAAATTACAAGCCTTTAGGCACAGACACTGATAAATCACCTCACAATGATTGGGATTCTTATCTGATTATAATCTGCAATTTATAATTTTCCCCTCGCGCCTGCGGTCCTGGTTTACTAATCAGTGCTTTCATATCTGCGTTATTGAGTTCTTCTAATGATGTGAGTGAATATTTCATCCGCTCTCCACATGCTCCGTGGGCTTAAAGGTCTTGTTTGGGCCGCGTTCACGTATAAGGCCTCATCATCGATCACACAAATCTGGAGGATGGCAGCAAGCTAGTGCGAGAAACTCTGTTAAATTCCACCCAATGCTCTTTAAAATAGAGGAAGAAGAGAAGCATATTGTTGAGCTGTAATTTCCCTTACAGGCTCATGCATACGCATGACGAGGTCTTTGGCTTAAACGAGATAGATAACCCCTGGTCACAAATGATGGCTGATGCAAATAGCATGGGAGGAGGAGATGACTGAGAAAGAGAGGGGCGAGTGGGCAGAGCCGGCCAGCGAACTTATAGCATCTCTGTCCTTTCATCAATGAGGTTAATAGAATTAATTACAGCCCTCTGGCTGGAAAAAGGCAATGGCATTTACATGCAGTGGCTGAGTGTGTCCGCCCCTGCTGGGAGACCCTGTAGAAAAAGCAGCTGGTGAGCCGGTTGTAATGACATTTGTTATAGTAATGCACATTCACTGACATTAGCCCTTTAGACAAATATAAATATGTTTATGGTAGTTATGTGATGCTTTTAGCATAGGGATATGCTTAATTATTAGTGTGCTGCGTCGTGTCACATGACTTCTGAGAGGATGATAGGAGTTTTTCATACAATTTGACATGCAAATAAAATACACTCACATATAATTTAATTCAATTCAATTCAATTTACATTTATTTGTATAGCGCTTTTCACAATACATATCGTTTCAAAGCAGCTTTACAGAAAATGCATGTGTCTACATTACATTTAATAGTGATTTGTGATCATCGGGGATTGCGTCCAAGTTATGTATTTCAGAAATGTACATATACAAATCATGCAGTTAGCTAACAGTGTATTAATTTAAGGCAGAAACAATGAGCTCATTGAAGTAATGAATACATGTTGTTAACGAATGATTATATACCGGTATATAGACAATTTAGCATGTTGATTCATTTTAAGGCATATCATGTTTCATCCAGTTTGGCCAATATGTGGTCTAACTGAAATTATATCCTCATCTCATATTTTGCGTATTTATAATATAAAGTGTTGGGGAAAGATACTTTTAAAAGTAATGCATATTAAGTTACTCTCCAAAAAAATAACTAATTGTGTTGCTGTTTATGGAAAAATATGCATATTTGCATGACTTTTTCTGTCCTGGGCTGGGCTTGCTTGCTTGTTTTTTAAACAAAGGTCAGCAGCAAAGACATTGTTTAATGAGTGAGATTAAATACATAAAGTATATTATTTAAAATATTTAATTATTGCAGGTTTGCTTAATGAGTTTGCAATTGTTATTAATATTAAGGAATACTGAATCTGTTTTTTTTTTTTGAAAGTGAGATTAGTAAATGCATGCTCACTTTAAGTCTAGGACTATATATAAATGGATTTTGTTGTAAATTTAAAAGTAAGGCATTACTTATTATTACCGTACTTGAAAAAATGATTCTTTCAAGTTTCTTTACTAACGTTACTACAAACACTACAAAGAATTAATTTCAAATAAATGCTGTTCTTTTGAACGTTTCAAAAAATTATCCTGAAAAAATTATGATAATTGATAATAAGAATAAAAGTTTATTTGGCACCAAATTAGAATGCTTTCTTAAAGATCATGGGCCCTATTTTAACGATCTGAAACGCAAGTGTCAAAGCGCAAAGCGCAAGTAACTTTGTTGGCGAATCCCGGCGCTGTTGCTATTTTCCCGGCGGGATAAATGCCTCTTGCGCCTGGTGCAAATCTAAAATGTGTTGGTCTGAAGTAGCTTCATTATTCATAGGTGTGGTTTGGGCGTAACGTGAAATAAACCAATCAGAGCGTCCTCTCACATTCCCTTTAAGAGCAGGCGCGCTTGTTCCATGGCGGATCGCTATTATAACGACGTTATAATGAACGACGTTCTCGTCAGGGCCGTAAAACACAGAGAAGTGACATTGGGGATGATGGGAGAAACCCACCCAAATTAGCTTCGGTTAAACAGGCGTATAATTTGGGTAAATGTGTAGCCTAATCTAGATTTTTTTATTTTTTTATCTAGATAGATCTTTTCCACATCTTCACGGACACAACAATGATTTCCCTCGTGTGTTAATATTTTTCCTTGTAATAATGTGATTTGCAAAAATGAAAACTGCTGCGTCTGTTTATATTAGAGAATCAAAGTGGATACGCGTTAACACGCTACATAATGGCCAAGCACGCGCCCTTAAAATACCATATCACTAACGCGCAACGCGCCACTGTCTTTAGACTGTTTTTTCCCTGGTCAATGGCGCAATTGCTTTCTAAAACTGGAAAATAGCACCAGGGAACTTTTGCGCCGGATCACGCCTCCTCTTTGCGCTGAACCGCCCCGCGAGCGCAAGTTCATTCCCTAATTTACCGACGTGCGTCTGTGGAGGGAAAAGTGCGCGGGTGCAAAATAGGAATGATACATGCGTCGGTGTTCAAAGTCAATTGCGCTGGGTGCAAGATAGGGCCCCATGTGTCACTGAAGAAAATTCAGCTTTGCCACCACAGGAATAAATTCTGAAACATTAAAATAGAAAATAGTTATTTTAAATTTTAATAATATTTCACAAGATAACTGTTTTTACTTTATTATTTATCAAATAAATGCATCCTTGGTGAGCATAAGAGACTTATTAAAAAAATCTCACTGACCCTAAACCTTCGTATGGTTGTGTATTGTGTCAATTTTTACAAGGTTTTGTCTTGAAATAAAAATATTTTTTATTTAAAAAATTCTGATTGCTATAATTCTCTAAAAAAACATTTCTTCTAGAGAGAAGCATTTAAACAGCAATTAGCATTGAGTGGAATATCAAAGGAGTCATGGACAGAGGAAAGTGAGCGAGCCTTGGATAAATTCATCTCAGACACTTCTGTCAGACTTCTCATTGTCTACCATGACCCTTTCACCGGCCTACGCGTGGACTACGCCATGCCAGCTCAGGTATGCGGCAGCTTTATTTCAAGAAATGACATTTAACGTCCCAATCAGAGCCTTTTGTGTCACAATCTCATAAAGACTGTCATAAAGATTATTCAGGGTTTGAACGTGCTTGTTTTCTATAATAATATTTTGAGTTTCAATTTAATGAAGGGACATGCAGAGCTTTCATAATAAATGTGTTGTGCATGCGTTGTGTTCATTTCCAATGCATCTGGTGACTTGCCAGAATACCAAAGATCTCATTGTTTAACAGTGTGTGATGACCTCTGGTGTTCCATTAGCACTCAACAACATGAATTACCAACATTTCCTCTTTCCCACTTATCCATCTCTCTCTCTCTCTCTCTCTCTCTCTCTCTCTCTCTCTCTCTCTCTCTCTCTCTCTCTCTCTCTCTCTCTCTCTCTCTCTCTCTCTCTCTCTCTCTCTCTCTCTCTCTCTCTCTCTCTCTCTCTCTCTATCTATCTCTATCTCTCTCACTCTCTCTCTCTCCCTCCCTCTCTCACTCTCTCTCTCTCCCTCCCTCTCTCTCTCTCCCTCCCTCTCTCCCCTCAGGTGGTGGAGCAGATGTCCTTCTTGATCCGGGCGGAGGACAGTATAATCACAGAGGAGAGTTTTAGGAGCTCGGTGCAGTTTGGTTCTGTGAGGGGAGGGGCCATAGAGGGTCTCCTCAGGCTGATGAATGGCATTCACACACCTCAGGTCACCCTTAGCACTGCCTGGCCAGAGACCGCCAAGAACAACTACTCTGTAGAATTGCACCGCTTCATTTCTAAACTTACAGGTAATGACAGATAGTCACAGTGTGGGCGCTCCAAAGACGGTAGCATTCTAGTAACCTCCTGTATACGCATGCATGTTATTTGCCATCACTTTACAGTCACTGCACAGCATTAAATAATTGTATTGAAATGCATGAGTAACTCTTGAAAAGGGGGTCATTAGGGTGCCAAGGCTGTTTTAAAATCGTCTACGCTGAATAAAAAATTCCTATAGGATTTACTTTGAAACAATTTTCACTCAGAAATTGCTTATCAGTTTCACATATACTTTCAGAGAAATTACTCACTGCATAAATGTGAAATGTTTAGCTCTATTTACAACTATTCACATACAGTCTTCGATTAACATCTCAAACTCTTTCAAAAGTGCACAGAACTTTTCTTTTGCTTTGAAAACCTGTTGCAGAGGGCAGTCCAGGTGCTTCGTTATTTTCATACCTGTACATGTTCATTGAAGTTCATTGTCTACCATTTTCTATTCACATATTACATACAGTATCACAGGTTATTCATCCTTCCTTGCAGCCGGCGGCTTCTTTCATATATGTTTCTTTCGCATTAGGTTGAGCCTAAGCACTACTGACCTGAGATCAGATTCCTATTTTGTATTTTGATTTACTCTCCATCAGCTTAACAGGCATAGCTGATTCAGAATCAGTGCTTTTCTGGGTTTTTTTTGCACAATGACTGAGCTCCCCCCACCGTCAACCATTCAGAGGTAATCACCTGGCACAGTGGAGCACCGTGATGGTTCAATTATTATGCTCATCGGTCCAATCAGCACACCCACATCACCCAGAGCAGCACGAGTCTGACTAAACAGAAATAACACAGCGACCAATCACAGGCTCTTTTTATACGGGGAAAGGCACTGCCGCAGTGCTCCCGGGTAATCAGAAAGACGTTCTGCAATTTTAACAATTGCCTTTTTGGTTCTCTTCTTTTAGCACATTGTTCAGTAGATCTTGTTCAAGGCGTTTGGCCTGGAGGCCAAGAAATACTTTTCAAAGTCAATGGAGATGTGTGTACAGATGACTCAAATACCATAATGCAAAGTTGCCTTGGATCCATTTTAATTAAGCTAGCAAATAACAGTGAGGTCACAAAGTGCTCTTCAGTGATGTATTCAGCTGGTTAAGTGGTATATTCTAGAGAGAATTCAGGTTTGAAATGAAAGGATTGAGTAAAAGCCACAGGTATATTGATGTTAGCCATGCTTTTTCCAAAAAATAACGGCCCAAGCTTTGTTCATTCTCACTCTATGAGGTAAAGACTTGGCAATTCATCTCTCTCATTTACCAAAGCGGAAGAATTTGGGCTAAAATTTGTGCTGAATAAATATAGACACTGTATACCCACTCCTACACTAACAAAAAGATGCCATACACTCTGTAGGATTGGACACACAAATACACACGCACACACAGTTTTCGCCTCCCAGCCAGCTGACTCATTCACTTGCCGCTTTTTTTTTTTTTTTTTTTGATGTCTCATTATTTTCCCTCTGGTGTATCCCGTTTTCTTGTCTTTGTTCTCCCTGTAAAGGCCAATCGAATGCTGTCATTGTGTTCCTACACTCTCTTTATTTCTATGTCTCATTTCTGCCGTCACAGAACGAAGCAGCTCGTCTAACTTGCACACACTGGCCTTGTTCCTTTTATTCTTTTCATTTCTCAATAAGCTTTGCACTTTTTGTATCTCACTCTCTTTCTTCTGTCTCCCTCCATCAGACTTTTTCTTCTTCCAGCAATTTCTTGTGACAGACCACTATTATCTTTTTATCTGCCGTTTAAAGTGGTTGCAGCGAGCACTGTTTTGATGTCCGGCATGGAAGGAGCACCAGATACTGTAGAAAGCCACAAAGAAAACGAACAGCAGTTGTGACCACTGACATGTGCCACACACAGGCATAAAAGCTTAGCAGTAAACATTTATCGTGTTTCCAATATATGCTCATTTCACCAGCATGCAGAGCACTGCAACGTAGGCCGGATTTGCTGTCTACAGCAGTAAGAAATGAGGAACGACATGATGGATGTGATGATGTGCTGTGGTGTTGCTAGTATGGAGGACTTTCACTGATCACATTACTGATGTCCAACTATTGTTCTCCACAGACAGCAGATTTAAACATCTAGGCAGCACAGTGCTCTACATCCCTCTGGAGGCTCTGCAGCACCGCCCAGAGGAGGCCGTCGTGAACAAGAGTCTGGTGCAAAGGCTGGAGAGTAAGACAGCGGCCGTGTGTGTATGCATGGGTGCTTGTGTGTGTGTGTAAATGGGGGTGTGAGGGCTTGAATAATTTCTGATAGAGTGGACTGTGAGGAATGAACAGTGTGAATAGTACATAAGACGCAGGAAATTACATCTACCGTGACAGTCCGTGGCTAGAGCCTGTGAGTGTGATTTACACAGTAACCACAGCTGAAGGGCAAAAATAAAGGGCTAATTCAATTCAACACTGCCATGCTGCTCTAAGAGAGTTAAAGGAGTCTTTATTAAATTTGGTGGTCCTGAAGGGGTCCAGGGTTAAAAGGACATTCTGGGGGCACTTGGAGGAAAAGGTATTTTAGAAGTTAACTTTGGAAAAAAATTGCAGGACACAGAATGACGGATACCCCACTCAGGGTCTTTTACAGCAGGCAGCAGAGCAGAGACTGTTTGTCCTCCAAATGCTTTAATTTTACACCAGTTCTTTACACCTGGTCTTAATTTTACATTTCACCACTGTGTTAAAGTCCCTTTCTTAATACATGTTCAGTTTAACACCAGTCCGTTCACACAAATGCACATTCTTGCATGATTCATCAGTGCTTGTTATTAAAATATGCCGTTTGTGGTCGGTAAGATAAAAAAAAAAAATGGTTTTGAAAGTTTATTATTTTCACCAAGGTAAACAGAAAAGCAGTGATATTATAAAAATGTATTACAATTTACAGTGGACTATAAGCTAACTGACTGCAGTTTCTCCTCTTAGTCTTTCATTCAATATATTTACAAAAATCTAACCATTAATTGAAGTGAATAAACACAAAATATAAATCTGGAATAAATTAAATAAATGTTTTTTTCCAAAATATGTGTGCCAAAATGATTGGTGTTCTAAATTCTAATGAGTAAAAATTTGTAACTAGTGTATTCTTATTCATATGGTATGTTTTTATGTTCACCTTGGTAATCAGGAACACTTAAGTGATAAGTCATGACTTCCTGTTTTACTGGGATCTAAATATGAAGTGACACATATGCCAAATTCCTATAGTCATCCATCTCTATGGGAACAATCTGAGAATACAGTAATGATTGTTGAGCAACAAGTCATGAAATGTCTATACAATAATGGTTTACTTGTTGAAATACTTATTTCCATGATCTGAACAATTATTAAGAAGTTTAAATAAACTAGAATTGGTAACAATCTATAAAAAGCATGTCTTAAACCAGACAGTAGTTTGCGCTGCTCTTGGTAGATTGTGTTGGTCATTATGGAAATGATCTGATGCGTCTGTTCTTTAATTTGCACGTCATCAGTAGATCACGCGCAGAACTTTCCACTTATCAGTGATTTTTTTGGAATTGCGTTCGCATGTTAATTTGCCGTTTAGTAAATCTGGCCCTCAGACGTCACACATGCAGCATATTTTTCATATTACATATATTTTGCATCACATAAAACACAGAAATATTGATGACTTTGGCTTTTTTATATAGTTATGGGGAGATATCCTGGGAGATACAACTCATAAAATTCAAAATATTAATAAAAAAATTCCTTTGAATGTTTGACTTAAGTCTAGATGATATAAAAAGTGATATGAAATGATTTTTTTGCTAATCGTTTTCCACTCTTGCCTTTTTAAGGGTTAATGAGTTCTTGCTGAATAAAATTATTAACTTCATTCAAAAAAACACAAAGAATCTTACTTATCCCAAACTATATTATATTATTTCTGTTTGTGTTGTTTTGTTTGTTTTTTGTATTGTTGTTTTTAATCCTTTGTCAAAATTTAATGACCTGTGAAAAATACTTTTTGGCTGACATCACTTTGACAAATACAGATATAGCCATTGTTTTAGGGTGTTGTATGTAATTCAGCATTACTAAATCTTGCCAGTAGTTAACAGTCTTTGTTGGTTAATGTAAGTTAGTCACAACCAAAATAGCAAATAGCTGTAGATTTACCATTGGGATATGCTGTGATTCTCTCCAGGGTAAACTTTACCTAATGTGAAATTCAGTTGAGTATTCAGTTGCATTCAGAACAGAACTGAGGATAATGCACCTTTATTCGAAGCTAAAAGCATTAAAATTAGCCAAAATATGTAATGAAAGATCACGAAAGGGGTGTGCAGAACTTTGAATTTGATAGGCATTTAAATTCAACAGAATTCTTTGGCGAGAGATTCCATGCAAACCTAATTGGCTGGTTTGAGTAAATATAATGCAGCACCTTACAAACCAAAACTCTCTCTCTTTCTCTCTCCCCCCCAGTGGTGATGATCCACTGGACACGTCAGATAAAAGCAGTGCTCAACGTCAGCGATCAATCCAAGAGCGACAAGGGAGACACCTCAGGCCCGCTGGAGGAGATCTCTTTCTGGAAGAGCCGCTGTGCTGATCTGGACAGCATTAGTAAGCAGCTGCGGAAACCTGGAGTCTGTCATATACAGGCCATTCTTCAGCTCTGCACATCAACCTACATCCCACCCTTCTGTGAACTAGCCAAGCAGATCCAGGTACAGCCCAGTACCTACTTGTGTGTATGTGTGTGTGTCCATGAGTGTGTGAAAAAGTGTGCAGGGCTACATGGCAGGAATTGAGCCGAGGGGTAATGGGCTGAACAAGAACATTCTCTGGCTGTTGATGATTTATATGCGCCTTCTGAGCGGCTTCTCCTCACCCCTCGGAAATGAGGCCGTCTCACATACACTCTTCGCTATTAAGAGTTGGCCCGGCTTCTCATTGCAGCGAGAGATGGAGCCTGTCTGTCAGCTCTACTTCAGCGCTTGGTGTCGCACCCTCATTGCCCTTTAACACTGATTTTAGATCAGTTTATGGTTGTTCTTATAATGACTCGGGATTGGGGTTTAGATAGAGGAAGCTGGTCCTGCATCAGTGTGGAGGACACGTGTCCCTTTTTCTGATTGTCATGCCTCCAGCTTCATTCTGTGCAAAACTGCAAGGCTGCAGCAACTGCCATCCTTCATTTTAAACAATCTCCAAAGCCTCCGAAAAAAATCAATGTGACCAGTGTGAAATAATTAAACATCAGCTCTATTTGACCTTCAGGGGCACCCATAGCTGCTTGTAATAGTGACGCTGTAGAGTCAGCTGTGTGCCTGATCACTGTCCCGTAACAGCCAATGTGTGTTGCCAATGGTGGCACTCACTTTACTTGAGTAAAACCCTTTAAGCTTATTCATATGTCGCTGAAGTTGACCTTAACTGTCCAAATTGACTTTAGGGGCCAGTTGCATAAACATAACTACTAAGTTAAGACTGTAGTTGTGTCCCAACTGACACACTATATACTTGTATATGTACTCAACCGTGTAGTGTAAGAACTTTATAAGGTTATTTTGTCATTCAACAACTCCCTCCCTATGAAGTGTCCAACATACGCTTCGTTTTATCGGTTAATTAAGTGCATCATATGGGTATTTAAAGTGCAATCTTTCTTTTTTGAATTTTCAGTGTGAACACACGCATTGTACTAGAATAGTGCATTAGTACTCGAATTGTGTCTTAAGAACTAGTTTAGGTAAAGTCCCGATTATCTTGATAGTTTCCTGTGGTGTGATGTGTTTTAAGAGTGATTGAATCTGCTCGGAAAAATGTCGGGGCCGCACCGATCTCAAATCATAAAATATCCAAAATGTTAAATATTTACGATCTGAAATCCTGTTGTGTAAGAGAAACCCCGAGAACATACGTGCACACACTCTGTAGAATGTCACGTGGAACAATACCAAATCAGAAAGTGAGCTGCCGGAAGACGAAAGCAAAACACAACTTCATCCAAACCTTTTTCTATAAAAAGCAGTCCAAATTATATTATCGCCATTTCTTCTTGCCAACCGTCCGCCATGATTGTTTACTCTAAAGTCACTTTTGACCGCAGGAGATTTCTTGAGATTTCCTGTGTTCACAGTCGGGACTCTGGTTGTTTGTGAATGGAATCTGTCAGTGTATGTTGTGCTGTTGTGGTCACATCGCGGGACTCCACACAGTATAGGAACAAAACAATATATGATTTTTAAAAAAAACACAAAACACAAAAAAAAATTGTGTTAGCCTGCCTTAAGCAGTTATTGCAACTGACCCAGATGAGTAAAATCGGTGCAATGTAAAAACTCAATTATTGATTTGGTTTAGGTGGTGTTAAGTGGTGTCTGTCTGTCTTTTGTCTATCTCTCTCACTCTATCGTCTGTCTGTCTGTCCTCTCTCCTTATCTAACATCTGTTTGTCAGTGTGTCTAATGTAGTTTTGTATTTTTACTTGTTGGGACCCCAGGAAGAGTAGCCTAGGTAGTGGCTAATGGGGATCCAAATAAACAAATCCATCCATCCATCCATCTCTGTCTGTCTATCTGTCTGCCGGTCTATCTGTCTGTTTGTTGAAGTAACAATGGTTTTTTGTTTTGTTCTCCAGGACAGCACTTTGCAGGCTCAGTCAAACGTCTCCTTCCTGTCCTTACTGAAAGAGCCTTGTGAGGAGCTTGCTCAGCTTAAACCTTGTGAGATTGTACCCAAACTCGCTCACATCCTCAACCTCATTCGTGTGATATGGGTCAACTCCAGCTACTACAACACCTGTGACAGGATCACAGCTCTATTATACAAGGTACATCATTTTAACAAGAACCTGATTCATTCAGGAACACTACTACTGTGTGTTTGCTCAGAGATACACCGTGCTCAATTCTGCCGTGGCTTCGTTTTGAATCATTTTCAAAGATGGAATTATTTTCAAAAACTTACGTTACACTGATATTATCTTCTTGTTTATTGAACTGTTGTTTAAAAGCTCACAATTGCTCATGTGATATTGCTAAAATATTCTATTGCATGGAATATGTTTCCTTTTATTTAGTGTGATAACATCATATGCACATTCTACAAATGCAAGTCGCCTGTGCGGAATGATTGAGTACAGCAATACATTATATCAGTGTTTCCCAATCCTGTTCCTGGAGGCACACCAACACTAACATATTTGAACTCTTCTTAATCAAACACACCTGATTTAACTCATCAGCTTGTTAGTAGAGACTCCAAGACAAGAAATATATGGGTCAGATAAGGAAGACATCCAAAATGTGCTCTGTTGATGTGCCTCCAGGAACAGGGTTGGGAAACACTGCATTATATGTTAGGTTATCTCTTTATAATATCACATGAGTGAATTGATTTTGCAATGCTTTGACAATCAATGAAGATTGATCCACTACACCTTTTTATTGTTATGCACAACCCTTTGTCTGGGAAATCAATCACTTCATGCATAATTTTGTATGAATCAGCTAATCTCTCATGCTCAGAGGTTTTCCCTCAATCCACTCACACAGACCTATACAGTCATATTAGTACCTGCTGTCTGGATCCCACACCCCCCTCCTCTGCTTCCTGCACATCAAAGTTCGGATTGCTTTGGGCTCCGCCACATAGATAAGCCATCAGCCGCAGTAGCGTAGCACATGTAACACGTGTTCTTCAGATCAGAGGAGCGGGGCCTTGCGTCTCTACGCCACCCGCTCGCATCGGTTCACTTGCTTTTCATTTCCATCCCGGGCTCCTCGAGAGCATCAGGGAAACCATTTAACCTTCTGTAATTACGCTCTGACCCTTCCTCTGCAGGAATCACATGGTACTACTGCCACTTTGTTTCTCTCTCTTTTTTTTTGTCTGTTTCATTTTTCTTTTTTTCTCTTTTTCATTCTTTTCTTTGAAAACACATCAAGGCAAATCGGACTGCTACAAAAACATTTGGTCTAATTGTTTCCTGAGGGGTGAGACCGTGCGCACATGCTGAAATGCCCACATTAAATCAGCAGTTGTTTTCCAAAGGGCCACTTTTATTCTCTGAGGTCATATTTGCACCTTTGACCTGCATATGTTTAATGAGTTCAAGTCTGGACAATCTTTTTTCCCCCTTTTGTTTCCCTTATGTTCAAACTTAAAGGGATAGTTCACCCAACAATGAAATTTCGTCTTACCCTGATTTACTATGGTAAGCCTATTATTAGTGTTTGTTTTAGACTTGTAGGGATGGTTTTCGCTGGAAATTGCGTACATGCGTCACTCGCCCATGCGTGTCTCGTCATATCCATAATGGTGTGGGAGTGGCAGAGGTTAGTTGTCACAATTAGCGAGAAAGGTTGACATGGAGCAGTTAAATCTCCAACCTCCAAGGAACCACCCAGTTAAAAAAAAAAGTAGAACAGAGGAGAGTCTGCTGGCAAAAAGAGACTGCGACAGAGCTTGTAATAAAACAAGAATCAACATTGGCTTTTCGGAGATGGAGAGAACTGAGGGATTTGAAATGTTGTAAAAGCAACGCAGAGATTATGGTGTTTCATTATGGTTGTTGTAGCGCTGTGCTGTTTTCGAACTGCAGCTTCTAGGTTTGGGCTCACTGTGTCAGTCTAAAGAAGACAGAAGTCATGCTTCAAACGGTGAACAAGTTAAACTCCAATCCACCGGTAATTACTGCAGGAGACAGTGCTGACGGCTGTTGACATATTCTGCTACCTCAGTAAAATTCTCGCAGCGGATATGACAGCGGACTCCGGCATCAGTGTGCGCATCGCGAAAGCTAGTTTTGCCTTCGGTCGACTGACCAAGAGAATATGGGATGAGCACGGCATTCGGCTGGACACTAAAGTGGCAGTATATAAGGCAGTCATCCTCACAGTGCTGTTGTATTGATCTGAGTTCTGGACCATTTATCGTCGGCAGATTACCAAACTTGATCAGTTCCATATGCACTGTCTCCATCGTATTTGCACATGTCAAATGGCAGGATAAAGCCCCAAATACTGAGGTACTTCAGACCTGTGGCATCACTGGTATTGAGGCCTTCCTGTTTCGCTGGTCTGGACATGTTGTACGCATGGCAGATTCACGTCAGGCATTTTATGGCCAGCTCCAGAGCGGCATGCACTCTTAAAAGACAGTGTGGTCCAGTATAGTTTTGGACTCCATTGGCTATCAGTGTATAGACAAAACAGTTAAATCTTCTAAGTTTCGCAGAAGAAAGTACAGTAAGTTGCAGATACAGGCGTGGAATGACCTTCCAGGTAGACGTATATACCGGTGACAGGTCGAGTTGCAGACATACATACAATATAACGGTGTCCTGCCACGGAAAATTTTACCCCAGCTCGGAAATCGTCAGCTGACGGTTATCTTCCACTGTACGAGTGAGCATCAGTAGCCATGAGTCGCTTTGCAGTGACGACAACTCCCCTCTTCGATTGGTTGGCTAAAGAAGGAGCTGTCAATCAAGAAGTAGTGGACCAATGGTGCCGCTTAAGCCTGCCCTAATTTACATGAAACACAAACTGCAACATTTGTAAAAGAAGAGCGACGAGAAAAACAGCACAAGCGTACAAAATAATAAAATATGAGCAGAAAATGTTAGAGAGCACAAAGTACAGAGTAATAAAACCAAGGAAAACAACTTTTAAGAACACATAAATGTAAGTTTAAGATTTGTGCAATATCATTTTTAATGTGTTTAAAGTTTTGATTTCATTCTTTTAATTTTTTTAAATGCGCTTTTAATTTTTTTGATTCAAGCTTATTATATATCCGTGACCACGTCGTTTGCTATTCTAATCATTTTTGCATAATTTCTTTTCAGTTTGCGCAATATATTTTTTACATGTGTGACCGCAATACTTTCGGTGGGAATTTAATCCCATAGCCTCCCTCTAAGCAAAAAGACAGAAATATCCAGAGCCTTTCTTTTAATCTGTCAGAAATGTACTTCAGTTCAGCCTCAACACTGTAATTTTTTATGCAGTCTTACCCAGGCCAAATGCCTGCGGTTCAGTCAAGTGGGCGCTCTGCACTTTGTTCTTACCTTGTCAAATACACAGAATATCTGATGTGAAAGTTCTATTGTGTTAGGTCAGTGCTTGTGCTATGAAAACGGCTTAGGTTATGCCATAATGATTTTTGAAGTGAAAGAAAGTTCTCTTCTCCCGCAATGAAAAAAAAAAAAAATCCTTCATCAGTTTACATGCATTTTTTTCTACTGGAAAATTGAATTTCTATTTGCCTGAGTGAAAGATTCCAGCGACTGATATAGACCCTCTCTGTGGAGATTTTTATGTTTTTATTGTTTTTCTATGAAATAATGTTGCCATTTTTCTCATGGCTGTTCCACCATGCCATGAATGTACTGTGAGTTTAAATCACTCGCTAAGCTCCATTAATACTCAGTGACTTGGATCTTGTACCTGGTTCACAGATTTGGCCCACGCTCCTATAGGACTGATGGGGGATCAACAACCCCTGACCATATTTCGATATGAAACATTTCAGAAGAAATTGAGGAAACTGTTCTAAAACCAGAGTGTAACGATGATTTCTATCAACGGCCATATACAAACACATCTAAATGGACTGTGAAGTCCACCCAGTGCTCTGTTGTCATTGGCTGCGTGCAATAGCGTGTTAGCTGTGCTGTGTTTAATGAAGGTGAAATGGGCCCTGGTATTTGCACTCTTTTTTAGACTTTAGAGGGTTTCTCCCCCTCCAAGATGTAAAATAACATGGGAAACCTGATTATTTCAGCAGGGAAACATTTTATTGTGCTTGCAGTGAGGAAGGAAAGAAAGAAGGCGGTAGAAAGAAAAGACGTGGAGCAGAACTTGCTTTCTTGATTCAGTTTCCAGTCAGAGGTTTCCAGCTAATAATTTCCAATCAGAGGGCATTTGAGTCACGATGTGTGTGTTTGTGCGTGTATTTGTATGTGTGCGTCACGACCGCCTTCCTTTGTCTCTCCCTCAGGGCTTCAGCATTTCTTTTATTTGTTTTTGGTTTGTTTTCCCCCCCGTCCTATTTCTCCGAGCTGGTAGAGCCTACATCGGATTTAATATCATTTTCCAATCAGCCAGTGCTAGGGGCCATGGACTTTGGACTCGCGTGTGCTGTTACGTTTAATACCAAGAGAAAAATACAGAGGTAAAGAAAGAGTTCAAATACGTAAGGCCTTCAAAAGAATAATTTGTAATAATTACGCTGGCAGTCTGAGACTGATGTGCTCATTGTTATTTGGTACATGAGACTCACAGCTCTATATGCCGTCTGCTTCCCACCGTCTATTTTCTGATATGAAACACCATCTGCCAGGGTTTCTGTAAGCTCAACGCTTGTCATCTATTCTTACCTCTTACGTCCACCTAACCCTACTTTCAGCTCCGTCTAGTTTTTTTTCTGCACCAGTTAAGATGCGGTTCTCTGCTGATTTTCAAGAGCCGCTGTGACAGAAATGGAAGAAACGTCTCTGATTGAACAAGGCCTTAGAAATCTCTTGAGACGCAGGCGTTGGGACATGTGTTGTCTTCATTTACAGAAGGTTCTTTTTTTTCTTTCAGTAAAGAGAGGAATGAAAAAATATATATATGAACTCATAAGCTGTTTAATTCTGTGGCTCTCTTAACCTTTTGCTTAAATGAGAATTTTGAGTCATTTACATATCAATTTAATTTCCTCTTGTTTTGTGCCTCCTTCATTAAAACAGGCATTTGCCTGGCACTGTAATCAGGGTGTAGTACACATTACTGCAGCTTGGTACACATTACTGCAACACACACACACACACACACACACACACACACACACACACACACACACACACACACACACACACACACACACACACACACACACACACACACTCACACACTTTATCTAACTCTTATTTTTTTCCACATACACATATATACACATTATTTTCCCTTTTTTCCAATGATGTACTGTACACATGTAGAGCTACTCTCTCTCTCTCTCTCTCTCTCTCTCTCTCTCTCTCTCTCTCTCTCTCTCTCACTCTCACACACATGTTCGTTTCAGTGCTCTATGGGGCTCCTCTGTCAAAAGAAACTAAAAATGAATGGGAATCTGTCGTTTCGCATCCTCCACTATATACATCATCAGCCATAATTACACTTTCTTCTCCTCTCTTCCTCTCTCTTCTTTGTTGCCTTCTCTTCATTCTTTTTTTTCTTTGCCCGCTTCTATACAACGATCTCTGTTTTTGTAAAGCGCATACGTCTGAGTGACACCAGGCACAAAAGCCAAGGTTTTGACCAGAGTAAATCCTGTCTGATTCGTATAAAAGTCTGTACTCAAGGTTAATCTACACCTGAATGCAGAGCACATTACGGGACACACACCTGTCTGTGCTTGCTTTGGTACAGTCAATGTGGTTCTCTCATCAAACATTCATGTGCAAATCCTCACTTATGAGGCATGCAGTAGATACAGACACAAAGACAGATTCATACTTGGATCACTGGGTGTTTAACTTAGATACAGTATCTATACTATATGTGTGTGTTTTTTTGTTGTTGCAGATGAGTAACGAGATCATCCGTCTGTGCTGCCAGCAGATCTCTCTGGACAGAATCTTTCAGGGTTACGTGATCTCCAGCAAGCAGATTCTGAATGACTGTATCCAGTGCTGCCTGGCATGGAAAGAGCTCTACTTGCACACCTCCCAGCTCCACCACAAGTACAGTAGCCCTAAATCATCTTTTCTGTCTCTCTCTCTCTCTCTCTCTCTGAGTTCTGCTCTGTTCTCTACAGCACAGGAACACGACACTTAGAACTGCACTGGGATTGCACTGTATTACAGCAGCACCCATTCACTTTACACGCCATAACTGAGATTTTCTACGGTCAGCAGTGTCATATTGAGGGCCATATCTTTTTGGCTGCATGCGTACTATCACAGGATATGTGTATAGTGTAGTACTGTGAGTGAGCGTGTGTAACCATGTGTAATATATTTGGTCATTTTGTTGCTCTATAACGCTACATTGTTATTTTGTTATGCTCATAAAGCTGCTTCGCCAATCGGCTCTTGCAGTGTTGCCATGTCAACTTATTATAGGCATCTTTGGGCTTGTTATTGTTTGACAATTGAAGTGACAACTTAGTTCAGCTGGAATATGTATGTGGCCTTTGTGCCAGTGACACAGTTCTTTATATTTAGAAAAGTCAGCTATGGCCACTATGTAGCTACAGTATGCCCCTGTATACACTGCCATTTGAAATTTACAGACACCAAGTTTTGTTTTATGTTGTTGAAAGAGTGCATTAATTTGACCAAAATGCAGTACAAATATTAGCTCAGAAGAAATCACTAAGAAAATGAGTAACAATGACAAGCACACTGTTGGGAATTAAGTTAACAAGTATAGAGAGTATATAAAGAGAGAGTGCTGAATAAAGCTAACATCATTGTGAATAATAAGAGTCATCCCTTATCTTATGCTTTTGAATGAATGCCATCTGGCCGACGGTACGGTGTTCCCTGATTCATAAAAAACAGGTCCAAGCTATCTTATATCCCCCAAGCAATTAGATTTTGAAATTCTTCTAGTGTTGATTGATGGTCAGCTGGTCTGGTTATCCTAAATTCGATGTATTTGCTTTAAATTATTTATAATATAGTTTGTATATGCCAACTATGATTTTTTAAATGTCTGTGTGAGCATGCTGCAAACTCCTTTCCCTCCGAGGATAAATAAACTTTCTACTACTATTTTTTTTTTTTGACAGCGTAAAAGTCAGTCACTTTTTGATCATTTTAACGCATCCTTGCAGAATACAAGTATTCATTTCTTTCTTTAAAAAAACAAACTTGTTGACCCCAAACTTTTGAACAGTAGTGTGAAATCTTTTTATTTGTGAATGTGAATTAGCGTATGCATTTGTAAATCACATTTTATAAAAATGTGACTGATAGGGATTAATGCCTTAGCACCTTTTCTAATTTAACAATTACAGTTACTGCTAATGCTGCTGCACTCATAATGTGGTTCTTTATATTAGGTTACTTATAACTAATAAGGCTAGCACTACCAATATGCTAATACTGCTGCCACTGTTTGCACTGCTACTGCTATTCTCCTGGATTACTAGTGCTTCTAATACAACAAATTCTTGAACTGCTAATGTGTTGCTACATTAGCACTGTTAATATACATTAGTTCTCTTCATTATTATCCCTGATAATACATTGCTGCCACGGTTTCTTCTGTTAAGCAAAAACACGGTTAAGCAATTACCACCAATATCATTGCTGTACTCATGCTACTATTGACATCTCAGCTCTCACCACAACCTTGGTTCTTACAGTGTTTTGGTTGGCCACTCTAAATTCTGTTTCATGTTCAGCTAAGTGTTCTTCTGTCTGAGTCAAATGTACACAGATAGTGTTCGGTTTTCATCCCCAGGTCTTCCTTTCTATACAGCAGCTAATATAGAGCAAACTCTCAGCCTATATTATTCACTGCACACCCTGCTCTCTCTTTCAGCTTTATAGCCCTTCCTCTCCCTGTCATTTCCTCCATCAATGACTCTACCTAACCCACCCAGACATCTCAGCTACTCCACACAGTACCTGCGCTCGTGCTCTCTCTCTCTCTCTCTCTCTCTCTCTCTCTCTCTCTCTCTCTCTCTCTCTCTCTCTCTCTCTCTCTCTCTCTCTCTCTCTCTCTCTCTCTCTCTCTCTCTCTCTCTCTCTCTCTCTCTCTCTCTCTCTCTCGTTTTCGCAGTGGAAATGATACTGCTGCTAAATGAGAGTGCCAAAGCCATGCAGTGATTGCAGCCCTCTTGCCAAAAAGAACAGCATTTTACGGTGCGATGACAGAGTTTCTTCTTCAAAGTGATGGCAACTTACCGCCAAATGATGGAGGCTGAACACGACAGCATCCATTTGAAAGGAGCTCTCTCAGAGTCATCTCCCGTAGTTTTTTTTATTATTATTGCACGTAGGTTTTGGCTGGCATTTCTACTTTAGGACTGGTGAAACTTTGCAATACCGTTTCATCATCTCGCGGCAGAATGCAGCGACTGCTTCGTAAACTATGGCACAACTCATAGCGCTGTGATTTTGAAAGATGTTAACAGTGGAGCAAATGCTGTATTGTTGAGGATGAATGTAGCAGATTCAGTGGGAGGGGTGCTCTGTTGAGAAGAAACATTTATTTCATAAGCAAGTCTTCTCTACAGGATACAGCCATTCAGTTGTGGCTTTTTAAAACAGCAAGGGGCTCTAGAGGTTTTTCACGGAAAGTAATGTGCGGTCAACCAAAGACAGCACAATGTTCTTAGTGGGTTACACCTTAAGGTCTCTCACTTTCACTCAAACCCTGCAGTTTTTTGGATTGTATCTGGTTTTTTGGTGTTGTGGGCCTGCTGGTTGTTTATGACTGTTGGCTTCATTTGTTGTGTTGGAAGAAAAGGGTTTGCTTTTTGCTCTGAATGCTCAAAATTACAGCACAATTGACACAGTTCCACCTCTTTTACCAACACCGTACAATGGACCTCATTCATGAAACACGAGCAGAACTAATTTTCGTTTGTAAAGCCGTTCTGATGTATATTTTCGGATTCATGAAAATGTTCATATTTTCAAAATGATAGTTGGCATGAAAGAAATTTACAACTGCTCCCCACCACGTGTAAATGGTGCAGAAAACTTTTGGACATTCTGTTTTCTTTCAGGTGAACTGATGAACATTTTAATGCACTATGTATCAATAGAATATGTCACGAGTTCGCCCTGTAGAGTAGGGGACAAATACTACTCCGACCAACCATCGTCCTTGTACAATGACTGTTAATATTGCTGGTTACTGCATTTTTATGTTCAGATATATTCTTCAAAATGAGATTCTAGTAACTAAAGCGTCTCAGCTGGTAAATTTTCAGCTGGTTAAATTTGCTTTGGTGAACACACGTTAGTTGAATATTTATTGTTAGGCATGTGGCCTTTTAGTCTTTTTTGCATTTATGCAATATACTGGAGCCAAACCTGAGAAGGGAGATTCCACAGCGTTCCTGGACACATAATTTGTGTAGTTGTAATTCATAGGCGGGGATTATGCTAATTGTGAACTATTTACGAATGATTGAATTCATTAACATACACATGTTTACCTATCAAAGCTGATGTTTACAAAGACTTTGTGAATCTTCAGTTTGTTTAAACTAAGTTTTATTAATGATGCACAATGATTCTTAACATCAGTAAATACTTTTAACAATCAACCTGATTTACTTTTTTTTTTTTTTTTTTTACTCATTTTTCAAGTTTGATCAACTTTAATGAAAACATACAGTATAATGCATCTCAGACAGTGCTTTTTTCTTTATTGGTAATTATGGTTTCTTTGTTTACATATTTTTTTGTGATGTCAAAGTATAATTTTTTTTCTGACCATGTGACAGGATAGCAAGCAACTCGCTTACCATGAGCTGCCATACTGAGCAATTTAAAACTATATTGAACAATTGTAAACCATGGAAATAAAAGGAACAAATTACACAGAACTTTAAAGTTGATACAAAGTTAAAGTTGAAATTTACTTTAAATCTAAATATCTATTCTAATAATATTAATAATAATATGGGAAATTAAGTCATGGCAACTTGATATTTCAATTTTAATGATACAATTGCTTTAAAAAGTTGAGTTAAAAAGCCATGCAAATTCGTGTCTTTGTGAAAATTAAGTCAATGAGACCCAAAACAACACTGGTCCCAATTGTCTTTCATTTTATAGACAAATGACAGAATTTTATTTTTGCATACAATTTTCCTTTAATGTTGTTGTTTTAATTACTTTATCATGCCTTTGACAATTGTTGATTTTTGACTGAAAACAAGATGTCATTGTCATGACAACATTGGCAAAATTTCAAGATGATCTGATGTCACATTTGACGGAGGCTATTTGTCAAAATAGGATACTCAGGTTTGTGCTTCTGTATAGAGTCAGTTATTTAGAATATTGATATTTGGAAGAAAGAAAAAGACCCACTTCAGAGATAACATCTGTAGTTTTTCTCCTGTAGAGGTACTATGTTTACTGATTTGACCAGAGCATCAGGAATCTTTTACATTCGAGAGCTTGCGAGTAGAATCGTCACAGAAGAGCATGCAAGCTTTGTTATTACGAGGTGTTTGTTGTTGCAGTACCATTAATGGCCTTCCAGCTGCAGCAATAATAGCCTCACTCCTGCGGCCTGGGCTGATGGCAGCACTTGAAGTGTATCGATTGCTGCACTAGTGAATTCAATACAGCGCTGCAACTAAAAACTTAAGGCACGGCAGGCCTCAGAGGTAGGATTTGATGGTCCCTGCTTTACGATGTATTGAGTGCGAGAGTGAATACCCTGTGTTAAAGCAGACAGCGTTATAAATGAGCAATGTTCGCAAAGCCCGATCCAGATGCTTGAGGTTTTGTGTTAAGCAAACCAAGACCTCTTTCTATTTTCAGTTTGAAGAGGGAGACCATTACGCACACACTCGCAAATGTCTTAGTCCTTCAGAGTTCATTTTCTAGGGTGACGTCTTCGAGATGGGTGCTTTTAGAAACCGTTTTATACTATTTGTAATAAACACATGTCAGCTTTTGAATACTCGTGTTGTTCTTTGCACGGACAGGAGGAGAAGAAAATCAGCAGGTGTCATTGGCACTTTTGCTGCTCACATCACGTCAGATACTTTCAGAGAAATGATTGATCAAAGCCAGCCGTCAGCTCTATCAGTCTGGACAGCCACGAGTCAAAGGTCACCTGTGTTTTTCTCCAGACCTATTTTACTTGCATCGTATGTATAAGTAGGGATCACTTAAGTTGTTTTGCTCAACCTCATGGTGTATATGTTTATACATGTGTGTGTTGTGACAGATGATTAATGTAGGGTTCGCTGTAGCATGCCCTTCGTCCTCTGTCCTCCTGGTGGACCCCTTTTTTTATTTTTCTCTTTTGCTTTTCACTCTCACTTTATCATTCAATCTTTTTTTTTCAATCTTTAATCTAATTTTTTTCTTCACCTCTTTTTTTCCTTTTCAACCTATTTGAAAGAAAAATCACAAATGAGATCTCTTTAATATATCTGCTGTTCTTGGACAGTAATGGGATTTAATGGAGTCTTTATTCAAGTAGGAATCTAACGTCTTTACAATTTTCAGATGAGATCTCAACAATATCACAAACTGTGCTCAGATTTTCCAAGATACTAAAATCTGCAATCTAAAGTGAAAGGCTATGTTTTTTTGACCTCATAATTTTTAATCAAAATGTCATAACTCATCTTTCCCCATGTTGTATGTCATTTTATCTGCTTAAAGGGTTAGTTCACCCAAAAATGAAAATAATGTCATTAATGACTCACCCTCATGTCGTTCTAAGCCCGTAAGACCTCCGTTCATCTTCAGAACACAGTTTAAGATATTTTAGATTTAGTCCGAGAGATTTCTGTCCCTCCATTGAAGCTGTATATACAGTATACTGTCCATGTCCATAAAGGTAATATAAACATCATCAAAGTAGTCCATGTGACATCAGTGGGTTAGTTAGAAGTTTTTGAAGCATCGAAAATACTTTTTGGTCCAAAAATAACACAAAATAAGACTTTATTCAGCATTGTATTCTCTCCCGGGTCTGTTGTCAATCTGCGTTCAGGACTCCGCAGTGACGCTGCTGACGTAAGACGCTGATGACGTGTTATCTGGTGCGCCCGAGCTTCGTTTACAGTCTGAGGAAGACGCACGCTATATTCAAGCTATTCTACATTGTTTGCGTGGATATCATTTTTTTAATGGTGCGTAAATGTGCATGTCGCGGATGAGACACTTTTACAGCGTACGTCTCCCTCAGTCTATAAATGAAGCTCGGGCGCACCAGATAACACGTCATCAGCGTCTTACGCCATCAGCGTAACTGTGAAGGATTGACAACAGACCCGGGAGAGAATACAATGCTGAATAAAGTCTTATTTTGTGTTATTTTTGGACCAAAAAGTATTTTCGATGCTTCAAAAACTTCTAACTAACCCACTGATGTCACATGGACTACTTTGATGATGTTTATATTACCTTTATGGACATGGACAGTATACTGTATATACAGCTTCAATGGAGGGACAGAAATCTCTCGGACTAAATCTAAAATATCTTAAACTGTGTTCCGAAGATGAACGGAGGTCTTACGGGCTTAGAACGACATGAGTCATTAATGACATTATTTTCATTTTTGGGTGAACTAACCCTTTAAGCCCGACTGCAAGCTTGCATTCAGATCTGCCTCGATCCAATCAAAAACTGATGGCCCTTCATTGTTCTTTCTTTTTACGATAATCCTTTTCACTCGGATGTACGTCACAATACGGCAGAAAATATCTGTCAGTACTTCCGTTTTATAGCCATTTTAACATTTGGCAGTTCAATTGACGGAAGTCAAGTGCATTGCATTGTAGGATGCAGTACTCTATATCTTTCTCTCTTATTATAGTGTTCATTTTTGGTAAATGTAGCAGGTCACTTTATTCTGTGAATAAAGAAAATAAAACATTGAGACAACCTGAGGCAACGTTGATACTGAAATGAAACAGAATTGAGAACTTCAGTTAAGTTTTGTCAAGTCAAGTCAAGTTTACAGTGATAATAGGAAATTATAGTATTATTCAGCATTATTATAATTTTTTTATCTCTGCACAAGCTTTAAAAATGCAAACCTGTGAAAACGCTGACTGCGTGCACATGCGTATTACGTGTTTAGTCTATAGGTATGAGCGTTTGAATATATACTGTATGTGCGCAGGTGTGTAGTCTTTCTTTACAAATTGACCTCAACAAATTACAAGTCTGGCCTTAAAAATGTATAATACAGAATTATTTATCGCTTTCCGCATAGCCATGTGAACCGGAACTATTTTGACAACGTTTTATCTGTACAGAGGTAAAGGGAGGGGAGGGAGGCCTTCACAGGGAAGAGGCTAGTTGACACTTCAGGACAGCGGTGTCGTCGTGTCCAGGTGCAGGTCCTTCATCAGATCTGGATAGACCTGGATCCGGCGGACTGCGGTAAACCTTCGGGATAAACAGAGAGACTAATATTAGCGTAGACGCCATTCTTCTTATGATGTAACGAGTACATCAGGATTTATGTGGAGTGTTCCCAGTTCCAGCTGACCTAATCTATGGAGCCTAACATTGAGTTATAGAAGTCTATAATGTGTTATGTGAATGCTAGGTCAAAAATATTTGTTTAGTCTAGATTTAAACTGACAGAGTGTGTCTGCTTCCCGAACAATGTTAGGAAAACTGTTCAAGAGTTTTGGTGCTAAATAGGAAAAGGATCTACCGCCAGCGGTCGATTTTGATATTCTAGGTATTATCAACTGGCTGGAATTTTGCGATCGCAATAGACATGAAGGACTATAACGTGTTAAGAGCTCACTAAAGTACTGCGGAGCTAAACCATTTAGTGCTTTGTAAGTAATTAGCAATATTTTAAAATGTATACTATGTTTAATAGGAAGCCAATGCAGTGTTGACAGAACCGGGCTAATATGGTCATACTTCCTGGTTTTAGTAAGAACTATAGCTGTGGTGTTTTGGACCAGCTGGAGTTTGTTTATTAAGCGTGCAGGGCAACCACCCAGTAGAGCATTACAATAATCTAGCCTTGATGTCATGAACGCATGAACTAATTGTTCCACATTTGTCATTGAGAGCATATGACGTAATTTAGATATATTTTTAAGATTGAAGAATGCGGTTTTACAGATACTAGAAACGTGACTTTCAAATTAAAGATTGGTATCAAAGAGCACACCCAGGTTCCTAATCGACGAAGAGTTGACAGAGCAGCCATCAAGTGTTAGACAGTATTCTAGGTTATTACGTGTGGAAGTTTTCTGTCCAATAATTAGAATCTCTGTTTTTTCAGAGTTAAGTAGGAAATTACTAGTCAGCTTACTAGTTTTGTGAGCTATGAAAGTATTCATATTTTCGTCTTGACTCTATCTTTCTCTATAAGTTTTCTTTTTCTCCACCACTTTTCCCTTCACTCCCATTCCCTATTTTCTCTTCTTTTCCCTTAGTTTTATTGAATTTTGAGTCAATCATGTCAGATTTTCCAGACAATGCCTTTAAAGGTTGCTCAGTAAGGAGCAGTGCACCCTGTCCCCATATGAATCGTAACCTTTGTGGTCAGCCTGGTTATTCTTCTGTATAATGACTGAGCTTGAATCCTTTCAGGCTTTCTGAAACACAGATAACCTCATAAAATATCTGTCATGGTTGGAATCATTGCCATGGTACCGCTAAATGAGTCGTGCTTTGAGCGAAGATTGTGTTTGTGTGTTAGTGTTTAAGTGCGCACACGTTTATGTGTGTGTTTGTGTGTGCGGGATCCTTGTATTCCCAATGTTATGGGGTTACCAGTAATCTTTGACCTTGTAGTGACATTTTTTTAAAACAAACAGCTCATAAATCATACGAAATGAAGATTTTCTGTTATGGGCAGGTTTATAGTTAGGGGATAGAATATATACGTAGTTTGTACAGAATAAAAAAATCCTTATGTCTATGGAAAGTGTGTGTGTGTGTGTGTGTGTGTGTGTGTGTGTCTGTCATGACTCTAACACCAAATGTTCATTACACATTTCATTTTAACGATTGAATTCTTAATTTCGTCATTAGTTTTGATACTTTAGTGTTTTATAGTGATACATTTGTGATACATGACAGGTATGATGAAATCATGTATGATAGCTACCAGTGAGTGTTTTTATCCATGTTCACTTAACAACCTAGAGATAACATACTGTAGATATTACTTTGAATTCATATTTGGCATAAAAAATTCAGACAGCAGTAGAAAAATATTGGACATGTAAAAATGATTTGATGTAACTCTAAAGTCAGTTTTTTGAAAATTCACAGTGAAACTGTCAAATTTTCCCCCTCAGCCTGAGAGGGAGCTTTACTAAGCATGGTCTGAATAACTGACATTTTATTGGTTATTTAAATTAAATTGCCCCCTCTTACGGTTGCCTCCGATCCCCTACTGTTTTGTCTTGTTAGGACCAATAATGGCGAACACTTTTATGAAACAGGTCTCATTTTAATTAATATTTAATTAATATTTTGTTTGCATTTCACTGATTTCATTCATTTATTTTTCCGTAAGCACTTCTTATCCTGATCCAGTCACTCACATTTTCTGTTTAAGTCAACATCTCTAACCTTGCTAGATGTTGTAATAACATTCTATCATGGTTCATGATATGCAGTTACTCGTTCAAAGGGATGTGACCCTGGAGCCAGAGAGCGTGTAAGAGAATAAACATAATGATATCTTATCGTCTATAATCTGTGTTACTGCCTATGTCTGACATTCACCTCTGTGTCCTCCTGTGTGTTTAGACAGTGCATTCATCACTATGGGCCCAATGACGACCTTCTCTGAGACCTATACCACTGGATCATGTCTATCTCATAATCACTCTGTCTCTCTCTCTCTCTCTCTCTCTCTCTCTCTCTCTCTCTCTCTCTCTCTCTCTCTCTCTCTCTCTCTCTCCCAGAACAACTGTGTTCATCGCTTTTTGTCTGTTATTCTTCCTCCCAATCCCTTTTAGTTGTACAAAAGTTGTCCTCCCTCACCCTTCTTCCTTTCTTTCTTTTGCATGACAGCCGTTTACTGGAGCATTATTACTCCCTGTATAAGCCCTTCTTTAATTAGACACCAATTTGAGCGGATTTACGCTTTTTCACATGCCAAAACATTCATATTGGCTGTTTATCCCTGTGGTTAAAGGGCATAGCTGTCAAACTGACCACAATTCATGGCGATATTAAGTGTTTTGCAGTGAACTGAGCAGCCCGGCGTAGCTCTGTTCCCTCCGAAATAGCATGGGCTAACTGGTGATTAAGGATTTAGAAGACGAAGTGGAGATGCCTGTGTCGGGTGGTCCTGTAAATGATTCAGGAGAACTGATTGCTGGTGTGCGGCTCACCGTCATTTCAATGTGTTTTTGAATCTCAGTCATTAAAGCTCGGCCCGCATTTCAATTTAAGCTCTCATCCTCCGCTCTGACGACTATGATCTCCGTGCAAGGCGAAAATCGTAATTTAGTCGTTGCGCCAGGCGGCAGTTATTTTTCTCTTTAATAATACACATTACTTTTTTCTGGGATTTCTTTGCATAAATCAGAGTAGTATGAAAGATGAAAAGGAAATTTGCGTTTCACGCGTGGAGACCTTCCTAGAACTTATGCGGTGGCTTGTTATTACCCCACTCATACTGTGATGGGGTCTGTAAATTAATGAAATCGCAAAACGCTGGCAAACGGATCGCTCCAAATGATCAACGTCCCAGTGTATCTTGACATCAGCTTTGAACTGAGGTAGAGTTGTAGTCAAGACCACCTAAGCCGAGACCAAGCCAAGACCAAGACCCGTTGTGTGTTGAGCCAAAACTTTTAAGGGTTTGAGACAAAGACAAGACCAAAGAAGGGCGAGACCGAGTCAAGACTAAGACCAGACCAGGATTCCTTAAATTCATCTAAAATATCCAAGTTTACGGATTGATCGTGCTCATACTTGTGAAAACGGCTCTCTAGCTCTTGTGATATTGTTTAATTATATCTTATGTAATATATTATAAAAATCAAGATCTCATACAAGTACTTATTTTGCAATCATATCATATATTGTAGCCATTTGTATTAATTTTGGTGACATTTTTGACACAACCCCTTGTTTATTACTGACCCAACACGACAGTAGCAAAAGAAATAGAATTAGAAATGAGTTATTGATTGCATTGAATCAGGAAGTTTTACATCCAGCCCCATTAATGATGTTAACAAATAAATCAGACAATGCACCAGCAATTTAGTGATATTGAAGAGGAAATGAAACGGATACGATTTCCATGTCAAAGAAGGCGGAGCCTCAGAGCCACACCTGTCCTATTACGTAATCGCCATGGACCAATGGTACTTGGTGTTGACCAGCCGGAGCAAACTTTTTGCTTTAGAACTCCAAACGAACTTTGTTTTGGCCTAAATTGTGTCACACCAGTTCGTTCTTTGATTTCGCTGGAAGTATATTGGGTGCTTCAGAACGAGGCCATGGTTCTGGTTTCTCCCTTTGACTAAATCTCTCACTTTACATGTACTATCACGCCTATCCGCTAACAGAGTCATCCTGCTGAAGTCTCACTCTCTTTTCCTGTATATCTCTCACACGCTCCCTCTCTTTTCCCCTCCTCGTGACCCTGGCTTCCTCTCTGCCCCGCTAAAGGTGTTTGTCTGTGAGCGGCAGTGAGGATTACCTTTCCATCAGTAGAAGAATGAGGTGTGAAAAGCAATCTGAGGAACGCCAGGCCGGCTGATATGGAACTATGGCGGATGCAATTATGCCTATGACAGATCATTTCTGACCTGATCCCTCGCTGCTCTGGATGGCAGCCAGCCACCGCCGTTGTTTTGTTTTGCTTGTGCGCCGTGTGAAATTTGAAAACCTTTAGCAAGGGAGTAGTGACATAGCAGCAGACTTCTCCATTTTTCTCTGCTCTCCCTTACAGTCCTGCTTTTGAGGAACAAAAATGATGGTGAAGATGATGTACTGTATAAACTTTTCCTAAAGACTCTCTCTTTTTCATTTCTCTTTTTAGATGCTCTTCCCAAGGGTGGTCGCTCGACCAGATTAGCATATTTGCTCAGGTGGATGCCTTTGTGCAAAGATGCAAAGGCCTAATAGAGGTGAGAATACACTAATGATGCAATCACACACACACACTCACAAACTACATTTTTTAAATGCATGCAGAATTTGTACATCCCTACTTTTTTCAAACACACATCCGAAGAATATGCTCTCAGACTTCCCAAGTTCCTCAGACTTTTTTTTTGCTTTCACTATTTTCCAGGGCTACTGTCCTTGCTGAGATCTGTATTTTAAATCACTTGTCATTTTTATATTTATTCATGCACTTTTTTTGCTGTGTGCTTCTATTAGTTCCACATACTATTGGCACTTTCCACAAATAGGGCAGAAAATATTGCATCCTTTTCTCTTTCAAAAAGTGATTAGTGAAAGTAGAAATTGTTGTCTATCAACCATTGGAGGTCAAACTGAATTTTGAGCTATTTTGCGTTTCATTCATTAATAAAACAAAAAAACATCAAAATTAAATATGGACTCATGAGAAAAAAAACTTTATTTTGAATTTTTTGAATTTTTAATAAAAGACATCTAATTAATGTTTCTTTCTCTTTCTTTCAGGTGTGTGAGTGTCAGCAGCAGTTTGCTCGCTATGAAGAGGGTGAGCGGGTGCCGTTGCCGTGCTTTGCAGGACGTCAGGGATCAGAGGTCACTCAGAGATTGCTGTTCATAGAGGCAACCTTTGACAACAGCCTGCAGGTCCTGAAGTCTGTTAAGGACATCCTGGATCTCGGAAACCCCTCTTGGCGCGAGGCCTACTCCAGGTGCAGTGTGTTTGTAAATTGAGCAGGGCACAGAGAGAAAGAGAGGTTCTGTGATATAGCTGGCTTTGTTTGTTAAGATCTAAAGTCTGTCCATATGGCCAATATGATGTCTACACTGGAAGCGACCAATGTTGCATCTGCTGGAAGCTGCACATCACCTCTGAATGTTTCCTAATCGTGGACCAATCAGCTATAAGCTTTGGGCTTTATCAACATTAAATTGAAAATGATTCCATTAATAATAAAATCCTACTCACAATAAATAAAAGTCTAAATTAAAACGGATCATAATATTAAGCGATCGAGTCTCTTCAGAAAATTTGGACTAAACCGCTCAATTCATGTTTTACAATCTCTTTATGAACTTTTTAAAGCATCAAAGTGTCAGTTGTGTAGCTGTCAATGGATGGACAGAAACCTCTCAGATTTCATCAAAAAGAGAATCATTTGTGTTGCGAAAATGAACAAAAGTCTTACGGGTTTGGAACGACATGAGGGTGAGTAATTACTGACAGAATTTTGTCACGACACACACAAGGAAAAAGGTAAGATCCAATAGCAGTTTATTAATAGGGTAATCCGTACTCACAACAGTCCAGGCAAAGGGTCAAAAGTCCAATAAGGCAATACAAAAGACAAACACGAACAACAGGACCGGAAGTGTGGGGACAATATACAAGGACTCCGTGACAAACACTGAAACTGACAGGGTATATATACACAAGTGCTAAATGAGGTGACAAGAAACAGCTGAACACAATGAACACTAAGTGACAGACAGGATCATGGGAAATGTAGTGAGAATGTGGATGACACCGTGGGGAAGAGGACATCTAGTGGACACCAGGAATACACAAACCAGACACTGTGACAAATTTACATTTTTGGTTGAACTATCGCTTTAACAATAAATGCTGTTTTAATCTATTCCAAGAGTCTCATGATTGAATTATATTTAAACAATATATATCAAAATGAAACTCATATTGGGCAGGAAAAATAAAGCAGCTTGAGTAACTGGCAGGGCAACAACATTAGAAAAAGGTTTTTTGTAAAATGAATGTGCCGCATTTTTGGTCCTGACAGTGTAGACGGCTTCATTGACTAAAATGGGAGCGATCTAGTTTTGTTGTGTAGTGACACGCTAAATATGTAAGATTGTGTGTCAGTCTTTCTGCCAGGCTGTCTATGAGGCAGTCAGTCCTTCTGGTTCTCATGTATATTTATGAATGTTTGTCATTCTCTCCGGCTTATTGGCCTGCTGGCCTGTTGGGGATTTCCATACATCCTGTATTAGCATATCTCCATAAATATGCATATAACGACCTGCATATTTGGATCATATAGATACTTTTTCATGAATATTCTGCCTAAATGTATATGCAGTGGGGAGAGGATCACTGTGCCTGCTGTGTATGAGCCCATCGTGTCCCTATTGTCATTCACAACTGTTTGTGGCAGCAGGCAGTTTGGCTGCTTGTCTGAATACCATCATGAGCGTGTGTGACGGAAGCTGGTCTGCCCATCAGCCTCTAGAGAACACCCCCCCCTGACCCCCGCCCCAGGCACTGCCGGACCTTGGGAAAGGGAGCTGTTTGTGAGCAAGTGTGTGCATCTGATGGCCATGATGGATTGGGGCCGAGACGGGTCATAGGGTTAGGATGTTGTTGCCAAGACAAACAGCTGTGTTTGTGTCTGGGGCAGGTGTTTCATAGTGTCTCAGCATATTGAGAGCACCCAAATCAATACCAGCCTCCATTTATGGCCGAGAGTGTGTGTGCGCTGGACTCTGCCTTTGAATAGAGGGCACCGATTTGTGTTTGGAGCATGCTGTACAGTTCTGCCCATTTCTTTGTTGTTTTGTGCCTCTTGTTTATCCGTGTGTGTGTGTGCGTGTGTGTTTTAGCTTCTGTGCTAAAGTGAAAGATCTGGAGGTGATGATGCAGAATTTGATCACTTCGACCTTCGAGACGGTGAACTGTGTGGAGGAAGGAGTACAGCTGCTTGACACGTTTCAGCACCTGTCTGGAAGAGAGGTCTTTCTCACACAGACTTAGCCTTCAATTCACACACACTTTATCACCTCCTTTAAAACCTTGCGCACTGTCAGAGCACAGCTCTTCTTAGCAAATACAGTGAATACAAATGACTCCAGCAGAACAGACCACACACAGACTTTGCATGTCACTTCCTTTTCACTCTCATTTACTCAAAAGTTAAAATAGCAGGACCACACACACACACACACACACACACACACACACACACACACACACACACGCCCTCTGCTCTCTCACCTGTCACCTGTCTCTTTACTTAATGTCATTAAGATGTTTACCTCATTAATCACCTTCATCTCTTCTGACTTTTGTCTTCCCCTTCAGTCTTTTCTTTTCTTCTTCGCCCTTTCGTTCTGTCATTCTCATTCAGCTTTTTAGTCTTAAATTGCTGCATTATACATTATTGCCAAAGCATTAGAACAAATAATAAAAAAGTATCAAACAAAAATGTGCCACTGAAAGTAAAGTAAAATGAAATAACAATAAACAGATTTTATGAAATAATAACAAGGCATTGACAAACAGTAAAAATATTCCATTGCAAACAGGCAACTAGTTAACGTAATGATCATAGCAGTGATTTTTTCTGCATTAAGCAAGTAACAAGAGGCTGTGTATTACAGTAATTTTACCACTGTTTACCATATTTCCTGAGTGTTTCTCTTTTATATCTCTCTCAGGCCATCAAGCGGACCATTGACAGGAAGACGGTGGATCTATACGCTCTGCTCAATGCTGAGTTGGCTAATATCAATTTGGTGATGTGCAAGACGTCATCGCTCACTACTGCTCATATGCCTGAACACGCAGGACAGGTCCACTTGACCCGTGCTCTCCGCTCACGGATAGAAAGACCTATGGAGGTGAGATTCTGTGTGTGAGTTAGAAAGACTGAAAGAGACAGTGTGAGATGTTGGTTAAACCTTCAAAAAAATCAAAAACCTTTTTTTATTCAGAAACGGTTCTGGGTAGGGTTGCACCAGCCGTTCGTAATTTCTTCCTTCAATTGGAACGTAAAGTCCACACTAGAGGCTTAGTAACTACTAACTAGTTTGTAACTAACTCTGTACTTTATTCCGTTAGGGTATCTTTCATTCTAACTTATTTTGCCTCACTTAACTAACGGTAAAAATAAGTTTGCATGAAATACGATACTTAATCATGATAACATAATAAGTGTTTTTATATGCAAATAACATTCAGAAACTGTATTTAAAACAAAATTAATAAGGATAAATAAATAAGTACTGATACAAAAAAACATAAGAAATAACATTTGTTGATTATGACCGATGGGATAGATGCCCACAGCGGCGCGCTGTAGGAAGGGTTCGTGTTGATGAGCCGCTAACAAAGTAATCTATTCACATAATGTTCTCTCACTTAAAATGTAAGCGAGTGTAAATGTCAGCATTATCATATACAGTAGTACCAGTATGTGACCCTGGACCACAAAACCAGTCACAAGGGTCAATTTTTTAAACTCGTTTTTTGAAATTTGAATTTATACACCACCTGAAAGCTGAATTATTAAGCTTTCCATTGATGTATGGTTTGTTAGGATAGGACAATGTTTTGCCGGGCTACAACTATTTGAAAATCTGGAGTCTGAGGGTGCAAAAAAAAACGCCTTTAAATCGAGAAAATCGCCTTTAAAGTTGTCCATTTATGTTTGTGATATTGCTGCATTCACTCACAAAAATTTTATTTTAATATATTTACGGTAGGAAATTTACCAAATATCTTCAAGGAACATGATCTTTACTTAATATCCTAATGATTTTTGGCATAAAAGAAAAATTTCTAATTTTGACCCATACCCACAGAAAAATCCCACAGTCAAAAAGTGGCATCAGTTTCCTGAAAGATGCTTCAACTAGATGTGTGTTAGGAGACTACAAGGTGACTAATCAGTCCAATCCCAGCATGCACCAGGCCATACCCTTTCCCCCTCACCCTTTATAGGTGAACTCTATTGGGTTTTACAGACAAATGAATCAGATCCCAACCCAAAACCTCCACCGGGCTGAATCCGGGAGGTGTCAGAAACAGCTTAACTCCATTGATGAGCTCTTCTCTGTGTTGACGAGCTGAGCGCCTTGTGTCAGAGGCCAGCGAGGGGCCCCAGCAGAGGCCCTGGAGTCCAGCCAGGATCCAGCCACATAGGCCCTAATGCTATTAAAGCCAGCTGTGCCGCCACATACTCACTTTCTCGTTCTTTTTGTCACTTTCCATTTCACACACCCTTACTCTCTATTTACTAGTCTCCTGTTTTCTCTTTCTTTCACTTCTCATCGCTCTTTTTCTTCAGCTTGCATAAAGAGCACATCGCCTCTCCATTGTGTTTAATCCATTTTCCACTTTCTTTAAGAAGGCAATTAAGAGCTGGCATAAGCTTTAATTGGACACAGATATGATTATATTGCATTTCCCCACAACTGATCCCAAAAAGCCCCATAGAGAAACAAAAGAGAGGCTAAAATCCAAAGCTTAATGAAGGTCTGATTGGGCATCGTAGAATATGTTTACATATTTACTGCATAACCTATGAGAAATTCCTAACATGAGCGATGTTTACCCTTGGTTTGTTTAGCTTAGTTGTGCACTGACGGTTGTTTTGATTGTTTGTGACCTTGCTTGTGTGACTCAGTAAGACGTTGTTTGTTTGTAAGTGATGATATGTGCGCTCACAGAAGGCTCTTCGTTCTCTCTGAGCTCTTCCCGTCTGTTTGTCAACATGTGTTTTTTGCACATGTGTTGTCTAGGTTCTCCGGCGCTCTCATTTCCTGCCTCACACCATCAGTGGAGAGGAAGTGCATGCGAGTTATGCTATGCTGTGTCAGATTCTGGATGAGAAGGTGAGGAAGAACTTCACCGACTGGAGTCAGAGTCTGAACAAAGAGTGTCTCCGCAGTCTTGACCAGCCGCTCATGATCCGCTGTAAAGGGAAGGCAGGCTTGTTGGACATCAACTTTAACAAGTACGTGATCATAGAAACACACATACACAGGCCCTCCAGTACCAGTAGTAGTGTGTGTGTGTGTGTATATATATATATTAGGGGTGTAACGATACACTTATTCGTATTGAACCATTCGGTACGAGGCTTTCGGTTCGGTACGCATTACATACAAAAGATTCGGTGCGACCAAAATTTTGTCAGCAGTCGCGCTGACACCACAACATTGCCCGACAAATAGAACAAAACTGCGCTACTCATTATTTTGTGCTTCACAGACCGTTTATCAGTTTGGACCAATGTCAGCGCAGCGTGTCCATGTGAGCCGATCTTGATCGAGCGACACTGTTACTACACAGTGCTAAGAGATCCAGTAAAGAAACCATTTGAATTTGCCACGGAAGTAATAACATCGCTGCGAGATCTTGTGAGAAGCATTTAAATTTCTCCATTGTTAACCGTATAACTATTAGATCAAACAGCGCTGACGTGGAAACCAGGAGAAACATTGTGCCGTGAATGAAGTAGTTATAGGCTTCAGCAAATCAGCAACATTCACCATGAGTTTAATGTAGTAACACTCACTGTAACCATGGAAGTTTGGCAGAAATAGTGAAATGCTTTCAAGTACTTCACACATCTTTTTTCAGCACTTCAAAACTCAATACATAACATATAATGTTTTTTTGTTTTTTTTAATGACCAAAACATTATTTGTTCATCCTTCAAAGATTACCCCCATTTATAAAACTAAAAGTTTCTAGATGTAGGAAAACTCACCCTTATTTAAAAATAGTATGTATTTTTAATAAATTAAAAATCAAGGAAATTTATCTGGCATTTCTTTCTTTTTACCGTATCGAAAACATACCGAACCGTGACACCACTTTGTCGTATCGAACCGAACCGTGAATTTTGTGAACCGTTTCACCCCTAATATATATATATATATATTTATTTATTGTAATTGTTGCCTTTAATGGACAGGACAGTATAGAAATATCATAGTACATACTTCACTTCACCTTTTTTCTGATGAGGGAAAATTGTCAATCGAATAGATCCCAATGGATTATATCCTACGCTACACTGATTATCCTGTTAGACTTTAAGTTGAATATGTTGTAAATACTGTTTATTATTGTCCTTAAGCAACCCATTCTAACACTTTAAAGAAATCAAGTTGTGCTAATGTTAAATGTTTCATGATCTGTAGTCATAATGCACATTACTGGAGTTGTTTTATACAAGCTGAATGTTCTAGTGTTAATGACAAACACACAGACGGTGGATGTACAACTGTTTTTGTGTGTTAAGGAACCTATTGAAGATGTTTAATGAGATTCATTACTGGGACCGACTGCTTTTTGAGATCCCTCACTACGTCTCAGAGGTGTATCAGCGCAGAGAGGAACTGCACAACCTGAGAGAGAATGTCCTCCTCGTTGTTAGAGACTATAACAGGTCGGTATGGCTGACAGATACTGACTCTCTCCCACATACTTGCAGACAAACTTGTGAGGACCATCCATAGATCTCTGTTATTCTTATATCATCATCATATTCTTATATCATCATCATTATCATATTTTTGGCACTTTCTACAAATCCAAAGCTCTTTTTTTATCTTTTATATGATTTATTCAAATGCGATATATGTAGTGCTTATTGCTAGAAAATAACACAGTAACACTTTACTTAAAGCCTTTATATAGAATGCATTATAAAAGTATTCTTAATGCGTTTATCATGCCATGCAAAATGCATTGTATGCTTTAATAAATAACTGTAATTACGGTTATAATACATCATAATACATATGTTACGCCTTTAGAAAGTATAATACATTAGAACACATGACAAACAATCAATCTCAGATGTAACAAGTAATCTGCAAATATTATTTTAACTTTGGTAACAGTTGTTTATGAAAAGATATAATGCATTATAACTTACATTATGAGTACCTTCATAATACATTATACATAAATGTTAAGTGTTACCAATAACACAATCAGAGAAATTAGGCTGTTAAATAATACTTCTAAAATCTAAAATCAGTAAAACCGCTCATAATATTTAGTTTCACCTCCTAAGTTTGATACGTAACATTCTCCTAACAAGTTAGATGTAATATATTTGTGAGGAAATTATCTGTAATTTACTTGTTATTAGTATAGAAAAGCAAGTGGACTTTCACACACAGATGCATATTTGCCGGTTTCATACATATTTAAACGGTGTACTTGTCAGGTAACTTCACCCCTTTAAAACACATTCTGCACAAACTGAGTATTTACATTCCATCAGCCTCAATATACACATCTCCATTCAAGACTTTAGCGCATCCAATCTGGAGAAAAGCACTTGAATTAAATGCGTGCTCACACACTCACACATAAACACACACACACACACACACACACACACACACACACACACACACACACACACACACACACTCACACATAAACACACACACACACACACACACACATACACATTGTACACAATTCCAATGAACAAAACAATTCACACTTATGTCCCTCTTTGTGTAGTGAATAATAACCTCTTCCTCTCTCACATAAGCCTCTCAACACGTACACACACACACACATACACACACTCTTCAGATTGGAGGACTCATTGTAACTCTCAGAGGGACAGAGTGAGTCATCTCTGTCAGTATTGTTACCACATTTAATGCATTCTACACATGCCAGCTGGAAACAAACACTTAAACCCAGCACAAGCTAAACAGGCCACTTGCCCCAAATGGCAAAGCACATCCACTTGTTAAGACTTGTTAATCCATTTTTACCACCCTCTTGTTCTGTTATGCTTTTAAAATGGCCTTGCTTGTTTTTGAAAATGCTGTAAAAGAAATGTGTCAATGGCGGTAAGACCTAAAAGGAAAATGGATAACAGCAGTGAACTTACACTTGTATGTTTGTGTTCACTCTCAATCAGAATCATTAAGGCTCTGAATGCAGATGAACTGTGTCTCTTTTCTGAGAGAATTCGGTTCTTGGATAAGAAAATCCAACCAGGCCTGTCAAAACTGCACTGGTCAACAAAAGGAACAGCCAGCGCCTTTATCAATGACTGCAGAGTGCACTCCAACAAGGTAAGTCGTTTCTGAAACACACACACACACACACACACACACACACACATAGATAGATAGACAGCCAAATAGATAGCACAGTGAAAAGCTTGTGTTGCTCTAGCTGACAGAGCTCTTCTGGACTTTCCCTGAGCAGAGTAGTATGAATTTCAATGCGGGTCCAGTGTATAACCATCAGATAAACATACTGTAGGTAATGAAGCTGGTCAGCCAGCATGAGCTCTCTGGTAAAGCTGATGGACAGTGAGCCTGGTGCGGACAGCAGCCTGGGCTTTTCAGGAGAGAAACCTCCTGAGCTCCATTTGAAGTCCAAAAATTGCAGAGAATTATAGAAAAGTGGTTCTCAACCTTTTTTACACTAAGGTAGATCTCTTCACGGGTCCACTTGTTTAGTCCGATCCGAAAACCCGAAGACCTCTACTCTAAGGCCTCCCATTATCCACAAAATTATCTGAAATAGTCTTTTCCAGACTAAATATTTTAGAGCTTTGCTTAAATAGTAATATGTATATTCTTTAAAATCTATACAAATGCCCATGGAGATTTTTTATAAATTACTGTATATAAATTTCACAATTTATTCAGGTAGATACTCTCATATCCAGGTTTTTCTAGTGGGAACCCAGTTTTTCTTTTGTGGAGGGGGTGAATTAAAATAAGAAATATCTTATTTTGTTTTAGATTGTATTTATTAAATATATGAATAATTGTATTGCTTCTTTTGTGTTATTTTAAATGTTAAGTCTTCTTGTGGCCCCGGGTCCCTTGTTGAGAATCACAGCTGGATTTTCTCTCAGTGCAGTTTATGGCTGAAACTAATCTACTTTTATAATCGATTATTTTTTTCTTTCCCCAATTCAAGTGTTCAATTTATATTTATTATTATTAATATCAGTGGTTAAATCAGGTGTGCTGCTTAATATTTTTGTTTAATTGTTTAAAAACATGATACATGGATTGATGATGAAAAGAAAGTTCGAAAGTACAGCGTTTATTTGAAATATATTAAAGTCTTTACTGTCACTTTTGATCAATTTACTGCTAAAAAAAAAACCTATTCATTACTTTAAAAAACTTTCTCAAGTAACCAAAAACAGAAGTTCATTTTGGACCCTGTCTACAGTTATTCTAGAACAGAAGGCTTTGCTCTTGTTTTGTTCTGATACAGCTGTGTCCATTTTGCTGCCCGATATTGCTTTTGTAATGTAAGAGTAAGGCAGCAGGCTTTACTGGGAATGGAAGTGCGACTCAGTGGAGTGCAATTGTGAAATCTATTCACTTCCTCTGCTAGCTGTCCATCACTCCTACATTGTACAAGGCAATATGATATTAAAGCACTGGCAGTGCCCTTTAGCCATGTGGCACACACACACACACACACACATAGGCATGCAAGCAGAAACATGAATGCGCCATCTACTTTAATAAAGGCCGCACAGGCATCTCAGTATAAACAGCCCCAGCGTTCGCAATAAAAGGCAGCGAGCCTCGATTCAGTGCTCGGTTCTCTCTAACTCACGTCAGAGTCAATGTCAGACGTCCTTCGAGCCCAAAACAGAGCTGGCAAGAACTTCACTGGTAATGGAGAAGTGTGGAGAACACAACACATCTGAGCTTACACACACCCACACACACTTAGAAATGTAAGTATACATTCTACACACTCGTGCACGTAGAGTAATCTTCCCCTTTGAGGCTTATTTCATGTGACACGTTTCATCCCATGAAAAAGGCATGAGACGAGCTGGATCCAGAGCTAGGAGGAAGAGTGAGATTATGCGGCATGTAAGATGCTTTGGAGCACCTCTGCGCAAACTCTCAGAAACGTCTCAGCACCGCTGCCCTCCGCAGATTGAGCAGGGAGCTGTTGGATGAGAAAAGCTTGATGCTTTGTGGATAAGAACTGCCTCCTTTGATTTTAAGCACAGGGATGGGTTGAAATCAGATGCTCTATTTCTGTGGAAGAGAGAGAGAAGGAAACATGAGCTGGAAAATCCTGCTGGAAAACCCCTGCTGCTCCGTATGAATGTGTTTTCCATCCTTCTCCCACCGCATTCCTCTCGCACCCGTTCTCTCATCTATTCTATTCTATTCTATTCTATTCTATTCTATTCTATTCTATTCTATTCTATTATGCTTTGCTTTTAATTTTGTCTTTCATTTCTTGTTTGGTTTGCTTTGGTTTTGCGTTTCTTTTTGTTAATTTGTTTTTGTCTGTTTTTGCTGTTTTACTTTGGCCGTGTTTACAGTGTTAAGATGTGTTTTAGACGATCGGATAACAAGTGGACGACGTTAAATACAGGTGTAAACAGGGTCTAAAATGTTTTGACCTAGTCCACTTTCAACCAGTCGAAAACACATTCGAACAGATTGCTTTCGTAGTGTAAACGCTCATGTGATTGAATGTGTTTGAAAAGCCACAAAAGACGCCTTCTCTCCGTCTACTGACCTCATTCGTAACATTATGGGAAGCGCTGGCCAGACGGGGTTTAAACTTTGTCGGCTGAAGACTCAAGTTTGGTTTGAAGACAAAAAACGCACCAAGCACAAATCACACCATTCCTGATTTCTAACACACACTTACAGTGTTCGGCTGATCTTGCGGCTGCAGAGCAGAAACTAAAGCTGATGCTCTCCATGTGTTTTTCCATCGTCTCCGGTCGCGTTCACATGTAAATTGCGTGAGCTTATTTTGTCCATTAGATTGAAAGATCAGAATAAGCCCATTCATTTAACGCCAATAGACCCTCCTCTCGTAGAAATCAGGACAGAAGTGGTTGTAAGTGGACAAAAGAGACGGATTAAAACACCAGGTATAAACGGGAATGTGTCTCCCTCATCCACGCATCTTGTTATGCATCTTATTTAAGTTTTATGTTAAGTCTGTGTCTTGCGAAGTTTGCCAATGAATAATCAGTCTTATTTTTTCAGTTTAAATTAGATCAATCTACGGTTTTAAGTAACAGACTTAAAAAAGTTATGGCCAGTCTTAAAGAAAAGTATTTTTTTTTCCTACTATGGAAGTCAATGGGTACAGACTACTGTTTGGTTACTGACATTCTTCAAAATATCTTTCTTTGTGTTCAGCAGAAGAAATAAATTAATACAGGTTTGAAACAACTTGAGGGTGAGTAAATGATGACAGAATTTAAATTTTAAAGTGAACTATCCCTTTAACTTGTAAGACTAGTCTAAGCGTTTTATGCAACTGGCCGCAGGTGTAAACAGAGCCTTTGTTTGTTTTGTTTTCATTTAGTTTTCTCTTACTAAAAACATGTAGAGTACCTTAGCAGTCACATAGTAATACTCTCACATTGTGATGGTGAGTTTTGCATTGGCAAGCACCATTCAAATTTTTGCTTTTCAACCACTCTCTCTCTCTCTCTCTCTCTCTCTCTCTCTCTCTCTCTCTCTCTCTCTCTCTCTCTCTCTCTCTCTCTCTCTCTCTCTCTCTCTCTCTCTCTCTCTCTCTCTCTCTCTCTCTCTCTCTCCTCTCTCTCTCTCTCTCTCTCTCTCTCTCTCTCTCTCTCTCTCTCTCTCTCTCTCTCTCTCTCTCGCTCTCTCACACTCCCTGTTCTTTTTTTCTCTCATTAATTTGGTCATTAGTTGGGACAGCCTAATGGAGAAGCACCTGGGCTTTTAATGATTGCTTTGTGCCGTAACTCCTCTCAGAGCAGTTAGTCAAAACTACCTGTGTGTTGCTCGCCACTACAGGTGAAAAACCATTTATTCCCATATGTTTTTCCAAATAGAAGGGTCCCTATGAATGCTAAATGCTCACAATAGCTCAGATTTTTGAACTTTTAGATGTGTGATGCAGTCTACTGGGTCTGTGTTTTTCAATAACACAGAATCAGTAATAGACCTGCATGTGGTAAAGTGGTAACTCATTTCAAACAATTGTGCAACAATCTCAGGGAAAGTTTATAGAAATAACAAGATGTGTGTAGCCTGTAATTTGTTTTTGTCTACAAACATTTATTAGAACAGTTAATCTAAACAAGCCAGGCACGTACTGTAGATTTTCAGATTCAAATCTTACAATTTACTAGATGATCAAATCTTACAATTTATTAAGCTGTCAGCTGTGTGTTTTTGGATTAACATTTGTGCCATCTCTTTGTTTTTTCGCTTTCTGTGTTCTGAACCTCTCTCCTCTCCCACAGGTTCAGTTAGTGGTGGGACGAGTATAAGGCAGCCATCCTGGCCACCTCTAAGCTCTGTGAGCAGATCAGTGAGCTGATCTTGGTGCGTGTGGATGGCAAGATGTTTCATGGAGACCTGGAGTTCCAGGGGGATCAGCAGACTCATCAGCACAGCCAGCTGCTCCGACTGCAGAACGCACACCAGGACATTGTCAAAATCATGGCCAGAGTGTACGGGACCTTCCACCTAGATGGCCCTGAGGTAGGACTGCTGTCTGTGTGTTGTAGCTTAGGATCTTTTCCACTAAAGCGATAAGCGCCTTGAGGTTGTGGTACAGTTATTTTAACGCACTGAAGGATTGTTGTTGGTGTAAACGTTTCATAACGCACAGTCTTAAGTGGCTTATTGCTCTTATAAAATGGGAGCAACTGCAATAAGAACCAGCTAGTTTAATTGCACAGACATATGAAGGTACATTTATCACCCCATTGTGAACTAAGGGTTTTCACTGCAACCCAGGAATGTGTTTTAATAAGTAGGGATGCTCAGATGAGGTTTTTTTTGCAGCTGATATGACGACCGATTTCTTGTCATCACGTTCGACCGATTCCGATCCTGATCATTCAAGCTTTATATAAGTGATATATGCAAGCTCTTTTTTGACTGTCACTGTTAACCCCTTACACCCTGAAGGCATTTTAATGATTTCATGCGATTTCAAGTGGCATACTTAAAAGTAATGCCTTATAACTTGCCTAATAGCAAAACAAAAAACAAAAAAAAACAAGACAAGACATGATTTAATTTGATAGAAAACCTTTCAAATTGTGAAGATAATAGATTTTGATCATATTTGGAGATTCTCATGTTACAACACTGCTGAGAAAACGGCTCACAAAAAAGTGATGCAGTTTATTGATTTATTTGGTTATCATTCATGCTAGACATGATGACTATTAGAAAGTATATATGACTTGTTCACAATCATGTCAAGTGCATCTGGGCCCAAATGTTGTGTTGATATCTCACAGCAATCAAAAGTTATGACATTTGGAACCATTGTGGCCTTTTTATCAAAGGTCCAAAGACAGTTTTACTGAACATAAAAATTACTTACATGTGTAAATGCCATAATAAAGCATTAAAATATTTATAATTACATAGAATAAGTAACAAGTATAAAGAACCTGGTTGATGAGTGATGATCTTCCAGCGCTGTTTTAGCTGTGCACTCCTTTTCTGTGGCGCACGGTAAATCAAGACCTGTACATTGTGGCGATCAATCCAATCCATGCGTAAAACTGTACCTGAACACCGTCCCTCGTACCCACCATACCCGAGATCCTAATAGTAATGTTTCAAAATGTAAAAGAAAATGAACCCCATTGACTTTCATTGTACGGACAATGTTTTCTTATTTTTGGGTGATCTATACCTTTAAGTATGTACAACGTCACAATAATGTTTATCTCTGCATACTTGCATAAACTGTAACATACTTGGGTTAATAAAAGCATCATAATGAGGACGTCCATGTTTGTGTTTGTGTTTTCAGGTGCAACAGCACTGGGTGTCATACATGGAGAAGTTGGATCGAATGGTTGAGGAGGCGTTTCGTGTGAATATAAAGCGCTCTCTGCAGGAACTCTCTAAAGCCATCAATGGAGACGGCAAGACTTCCCCAAACCCCTTATTCAAAGTAGAGGTGGTTCTGAAACAACAAACTCCTCGATATCCTGCTCAGGTGCACAGACACAGACACTTTCTCTTTGTCAAATCTAGTAATGCAGTAGTCATTGAAAACAATTTACGTGACGAGGTGACCCTTACCTCACATCTAGACAACGTTTCTCAAACACACCGTCCCCTCTGTGATTTCAGGGTATAAAAGTATACATAAAAGCTCTGTGTCAGTGCAAATCATTGTGTTCGTCACAGAGAGCTGCTGGCCATGTGTTTTACATACAGCGTAAAGACACTATCATACATCAAGCAGAGGGCATTCAGAACACCGCAACCTCTATAAATCACAGCTGTGGCTGCACTGCTGCGTTATTCAGCACTCCACTCTACTGCTATGGGTAATGTCCCATGATGCTTAGTCAGCTAAACACAGTGAGAAAGGAAAAGCAGAAACGTTAGTTTGACTTAATTGAGTATATTTTAGGGACATTGGTTGCTTTGGTCTGTGGAGACAGACTGCCTGAGGCAAAGCGCTTTAAGTGCCAGAGGGAAGGGAAACGCATTAATGCTAGCTCAGGACACACTATTAAAGGCCCTCTCACACCAGATGCGAAATGAATAAGCAAAACAAACCATTGATGAATGGTCTGTTCACACCAAGAGCGAAAACGAACGTCCGTCAGGCTGATCGACAACCAAATTCACGCTGGTCCAATATTTGCCGCTACACATCTTTTCCAGCTCTCACAGAGGAGATGATTAGAACCGGTCACAGGAAACCACAGGACGTTGGAGAAGCTTGCAAGATCAAGATTCTGTCATATTTCAGCAATAAAAATCAAAACCATGATTCCATATTTGAAAACTTTCTACACTAACACAATCAGAGCAATAACAAGTGCATTCTTCTGTGATGAAACTCCACATAAGAAAATAAAAAACGGTTTTGGGATTATCAGTGTGAACAGTTTAACGTGTGAGATTAATTACAAAAGTGATGCAGTGCTCATTAACAAATCATTTGAAGTGTAACTTCTCAGATTTGCAACCTGTGTTGTATTGTTACATTGTCGGTAGTATATTGTAAATGAACAATGTTTACTCGTTCTCTGTGTTACCTGGACAGAGAAATTCACGTTTATTTAAGTACAGAACACTTTTGACAGCTCCAGGGCTTTCGTCAAAACTACAGATTATACTTCCACATTTGTGTATCCCCACCCACAGACAGTCAGATCGACAGAGGGTTATTAACAGTTATTGTAAGAGCAGGTTTAGCACTGAAAATTGTTCCGTACTTTTTCTACTCTTTAAACAGCTTTATGGTAAAAATGGAACACTATGCATAAAACACTGTTCATTGTCACCCAGTATGAAATATTTACAACACTTTTTTTTTTACTACAAAACATATTTTCTGTAGCGATGTTCTCCTCATATTAAGTTTCTTTACAACACGTTGGATCCTTCACTGGAAACCAAAAGTAGCTCACTCCTGCTAAACATTGACTCTTTGAATTCTTGCACAAGTCGACACCATTATTACTAAAAGTTTGCTAAGAAGTATTTTCTACTAGGCAGCCAGGTTTTATTAAAAGATCCTTTTTGCCAGTGGCTAAGTATCTATTTAAATAACAGAGAGCATCAACATCTGTGATTGGTTTTCCTTTTTTAAAGAAAAATATGTGAAAATGAATGAAAAAAAGAATCATAAATGCACCAGCTGCATGTCAAAACATGTTAACTACATAAAAAAAAAATGCATTTTTATATTCTTACAGTTTTTATTGTCACTTGATCCTTCAGAAAGCATTCTAACATTCTGATTTAGTGCTCAAGAAATGAGAATTTCTTATCATTATCAATGTTGAAACAGCTAAATATTTTTTCGTGGAAACCGTGATGCATTATTTTCAGGATTCTTTGATGAATAGAAAGTTTACTAGAACGGCATTTATTTTAAATATATACTTTATATAGTTTTATGTAAAATTAATGTTAGTGCATAAAATATGCAGATATCTATACATATTTACAATCACATGATACTTGAATAAACATTTTCTTTGACTTGCAGATTGAATATAATGATTCTGTTTTTTCCCTCTCTGTGTGTGTTTTTCCAGGTGGATTTCTCTCCTTCTCTCCAGAAACTGGCCCACATAGTGAACAGCATTAGCTCTCAGCTCATCAAGACCATCTCAGTGTTCAAACGTCTGCCGGATCTACTGAGCCGCCAGCACTCGCAGAGAAACCCCATCCACAGCATCATCGGTACACCCTCTCGCCATCTCATTCACCACATCCCTCCATTTATCCGTTATGCCCTCTTATATTCCTGTTGTGTTTACTCACCCTTGTGTCGTTCCAAACCCATATGACTTTCTTCTGTGGAACACAAAATGAGAAATTATGTAGAATTGTATAAGGTCCACTCTTTTTGTACAATTCTTCAAATTCGTCCTTTTATGTTTCTCTGAAAAATAAATAAAGTAAAATAAACACAAAGCCACAATGATGACTAAATAATTACAGAATTTACAATTTTAGGTGAAAAATCCATTCATCTACGTCAAGTGTGTATTGCTCATCAGTGGTTGTTTGGCATCAACAATGCTTTCTGTGTTGTTTGATTTCAGAGCAAGATGAAGAGATCTGTAAGATCCAGGGAGCCATAGCTGCAGGAATGGTGACGAATGCATCTTTCCTGCAGACTTATCTGAAGACCTGGGACAAACACAGAGAGATCTGGGAAATCGAAAAAGACGGCTTTATACAGCGCTACCAGCGGCTCAACCCTACAGTAGCCTCCTTTGATGCTGACATCGCCAGGTCTCTATCTTTCCTTCAAAATTACTGTGTAATGTTGAAAACCAGCGTCTAAATCAGGGGTATTCAATTAAATCCAAGAGGTCCGGTCTCTATATTTCCTTCTCAGTGGAGGTCCGGGCAATACTTTTTTGTAATAGTTTTAGATTTCCATCTGGGCAGCAGTAGGGGGGAGATCCTAAACAGTCAAAATAATCATCAAAGATGAGTATATTGAGCCCTTTAGAGGCAAAGTATGGTGTTTAAGAACAAAAAAAATGTTTTTGTTGAGCCCAATTGGATGTGAATATATAAAGGTAAGATCAGATGTTTTATCAGACTTTTATTATTTTTACATTTAGATACCCATGTATGGCAGAAGGCCATGTGACTGATAAAATATCTGTGATTCAGGGTTTTCTGGAACATTTTTATATTTCTTAAAATAAGTTAACTAAAAACCAACAAATGACGTACATAATAATCAAAACGCCCTCATCATGAGCAGAAAAAAGTTAACTAGGGTCTTTCCCTGCCATACATTTTTTTTCCCCATTATAACATTTATTATGAAAATCTCTTAACATGCTGAATAATAATGCTAAATATAGATTAAATAAACGTCTTGTCAAAAAAGTCATGTGTGTATGACTGACAAAACTTGTATTTGCTGGATTTTCGCTTTCTGCTGTGAATCAGCGACAGTATTTAGTTTGCTGTGTTACTGCTACTGTTGTTAAAATAACCGTATCATCTGCAGCTTGTGATGTGGCGCTTTAAGTCTTTAGCGGGAGAGAGAAGCAACACGCACGGAGTAGAAAGGCTTGAATGAAGCACGTTTGGCTCTAGATAAAATTATTAGAGGATGTAGTGCCAAAAGATCATTACCATAAACAACACTGAGCACTTGTGGTGTGAAACGCACCGTTGTTTTGACACGCTGCTCACTTTAAACTGTAGAAACTGTAAAATGGTGCTACTGTTCTCACTAGTTCTTCTCTCACTGCGTGTGTGTGTGCGTGCGTGCGTGTGTGTGTGTTTGTGATTGCGCATTAATGACCTTTTGCATGTTTGTGTTGTGCTGTCTGTCCTGAGCTGGAAGGACATTATGTGTTGCCTGCTGTCCCAATTAAAGGGATAGTTCACCCAAAAATGTTAATTCTGTCATCATTTACTCACCCTCAAGTTGTTCCAAACCTGTGTAAATTTCTTTCTTCTGTTGAATACAAAGGAAGATATTTTGAAGAATGTTGGAAACTGAACAGTTTTTGGGCATTATTGACTTCCATAGTATTTTTTTTCCCTACTATGGAAGTCAAGGGTGCCCCAAAGTGGCTTATTTTAAACTTTCTTCTTATGTGTTCAGCAGAATAAAGAAATTTATACAGGTTTGGAACAACTTGAGGGTGAGTAAATGATGACAGAATTTTCATTTTTGGGTGAAAATAATCAAATAATCATGCAGACACTTTTTTAATGACTATTGTTAATCTAAGTCATGCTTTATTTCTTTACACTCGCTCACAGAAATAATTAATGTTGCACACTTCAGTTATTTTCTTGAAATTTAGGTACGTTGTGCTGCTGAAATGACAAATTAAATAGCTATTAATAGGGCAGCCATCATGACTGAGCAAAAAAATAATAATACATCACCAAATTACATTATCTAACAGATCCATTTAAACAAAAAGTAATTTAGTAGCCATTATTAATAATGTAAATCATTGTCTGTTAAAATGTACCATTAGTAGTGGTAATGAGAAAACAGAGAACATGTAGTCTTGATACAATCACAACATTCTGAAGCCCCGATCACACTTCCGGCGACACGAGCGACAGTGACCGTTGGCGACAGAATGTGGGCGTGTCAAGCGACAGAAGACAAGCGACAGAAGACAAGCGACAAAAGTTCAGAAATTTCAACTTTATGCAAATGAGAAGCGATTTTCGCGAGCAACCAATAGGAATAAGACTTTCAGTGGAGCTCACGTTACGTCACCGCCTCGGAGTGCAGGCAAGACAGAGTTCGAGGGCGATTTCACTTATATGATTTGACTAACCACATTCATGGATATAATAAAATGATGCATGGAAAAGAAACTGTCGACAGTCTCAGTGAGTTTAATTCATGCATTTATAGTTTGAGTGTTGTAAGTTTTTGATGCAAGTTTAGCACTGCTGCAGTTCACTTTACAGTTTCCCCGGCATTGTGTTGACTATTAGGGACAAGAAAATGTATTATTTGTCAAATACGAATGACGTTTTAGTCATTTATGACCGTATGAGGGAGTTTAATTTGTCGCTTGATCTAGTAAATGATTTAATCCACTGAATACTGCTATGGTAATATAAAAACACTCTCCCAACAGCATACTGTTTCTTTTGAGCCTATACTTTCTAGTCAAATTAAAATTATATAGTTCACTTGTGATGGTATTTAGTATAGATATGGCCAAACGTCCAGTCAACCAATAACATTAGAGCGACAGCACTACCAACGCCCACAAGCGACTTCACAGTACAGAGACTAGCGACATACAGCAACAAAATCGCTGGCGGTGTGAACGGGGCTTTAGGAAAGAACAATCAAGAGACAAGCATCCAAGTGTCCGTCCTTCTCCACTTAGTGATGTATCATGGGCGAATACATTTTTATTTGCAAAATTGTTTTCATAATGCAGAAAAAGGTTTTGTTTTTGAGAACTTAGTTGATGGACACAAGGTGGTGTTCATTATATTTTTCAGGGATATATAATGAATGTATAATAAAATATACTTATTTTACAGATTTATCTAGTATCTGATCATGTCTTAATTTCCAAAACACAACCGCAAACAATCTCCATTTTGAATCAGGACTCATTGCGGTAATATAACATTCTTTAAAAAACCAAAATAAAACATTAAATGTTAATGTAACCTTTATTTAGAAAGGAGAACGTCTCTTGTGTTAGAATTAGCATAATATGATTTTTTTATATATATATAATTTTTCATTGTGCTGTGATTCAAGATTAGTTTCAAGAGAATTCTCTCTCTCTCCTCTCTCTCTCTCTCTCTCTCTC